>NW_028252723.1:0-94666 GCF_964263255.1 Lissotriton vulgaris | reverse complement strand
AACTGACGTTCAAAAATAAAACATTTGAAAACGGACCATTTTCCACATTTCTGAAGCATGACGTAATGGGGGGGTGTTATCTCTTTTGTCGAAAATCAGCCGTTTTTGCTCGAACATTAAATGCCTCCAAATGGTATTTAATTCACTTCCCGAGCCCCTGGAAGCATGAAAATCACTTTAAACATGCTAATTTTAGCTCTAACACTGATGATCCACCTACAAATGTGAACTGACGTTCAAAAATAAAACATTTGAAAACGGACCATTTTCCACATTTCTGAAGCATGACGTAATGCGGAAAATCAGCCGTTTTTGCTCGAACATTAAATGCCTCCAAATGGTATTTAATTAACTTCCCGAGCCCCTGGAAGCATGAAAATCACTTTAAACATGCTAATTTTAGCTCTAACACTGATGATCCACCTACAAATGTGAACTGACGTTCAAAAATAAAACATTTGAAAACGGACCATTTTCCACATTTCTGAAGCATGACGTAATGGGGGGGTGTTATCTCTTTTGTCGAAAATCAGCCGTTTTTGCTCGAACATTAAATGCCTCCAAATGGTATTTATTTCACTTCCCGGGGTGAAGAAACCCTTTTTGAGAACTCAGAGTGAGTAAATTGGCCATTTTCATGCACTTTTAACCATTCCATTAATCTTGTGTTTTGGGCCCCTGGAAGCATGAAAATCACTTTAAACATGCTAATTTTAGCTCTAACACTGATGATCCACCTACAAATGTGAACTGACGTTCAAAAATAAAACATTTGAAAACGGACCATTTTCCACATTTCTGAAGCATGACGTAATGGGGGGGTGTTATCTCTTTTGTCGAAAATCAGCCGTTTTTGCTCGAACATTAAATGCCTCCAAATGGTATTTAATTAACTTCCCGAGCCCCTGGAAGCATGAAAATCACTTTAAACATGCTAATTTTAGCTCTAACACTGATGATCCACCTACAAATGTGAACTGACGTTCAAAAATAAAACATTTGAAAACGGACCATTTTCCACATTTCTGAAGCATGACGTAATGGGGGGGTGTTATCTCTTTTGTCGAAAATCAGCCGTTTTTGCTCGAACATTAAATGCCTCCAAATGGTATTTAATTAACTTCCCGGGGTGAAGAAACCCTTTTTGAGAACTCAGAGTGAGTAAATTGGCCATTTTCATGCACTTTTAACCATTCCATAAATCTTGTGTTTTGGGCCCCTGGAAGCATGAAAATCACTTTAAACATGCTAATTTTAGCTCTAACACTGATGATCCACCTACAAATGTGAACTGACGTTCAAAAATAAAACATTTGAAAACGGACCATTTTCCACATTTCTGAAGCATGACGTAATGGGGGGGTGTTATATCTTTTGTCGAAAATCAGCCATTTTTGCTCGAACATTAAATGCCTCCAAATGGTATTTAATTAACTTCCCGAGCCCCTGGAAGCATGAAAATCACTTTAAACATGCTAATTTTAGCTCTAACACTGATGATCCACCTACAAATGTGAACTGACGTTCAAAAATAAAACATTTGAAAACGGACCATTTTCCACATTTCTGAAGCATGACATAATGGGGGGGGTGTTATCTCTTTTGTCGAAAATCAGCCGTAAATGCCTCCAAATGGTATTTAATTCACTTCCCGAGCCCCTGGAAGCATGAAAATCACTTTAAACATGCTAATTTTAGCTCTAACACTGATGATCCACCTACAAATGTGAACTGACGTTCAAAAATAAAACATTTGAAAACGGACCATTTTCCACATTTCTGAAGCATGACGTAATGCGGAAAATCAGCCGTTTTTGCTCGAACATTAAATGCCTCCAAATGGTATTTAATTAACTTCCCGAGCCCCTGGAAGCATGAAAATCACTTTAAACATGCTAATTTTAGCTCTAACACTGATGATCCACCTACAAATGTGAACTGACGTTCAAAAATAAAACATTTGAAAACGGACCATTTTCCACATTTCTGAAGCATGACGTAATGGGGGGGTGTTATCTCTTTTGTCGAAAATCAGCCGTTTTTGCTCGAACATTAAATGCCTCCAAATGGTATATATTTCACTTCCCGGGGTGAAGAAACCCTTTTTGAGAACTCAGAGTGAGTAAATTGGCCATTTTCATGCACTTTTAACCATTCCATTAATCTTGTGTTTTGGGCCCCTGGAAGCATGAAAATCACTTTAAACATGCTAATTTTAGCTCTAACACTGATGATCCACCTACAAATGTGAACTGACGTTCAAAAATAAAACATTTGAAAACGGACCATTTTCCACATTTCTGAAGCATGACGTAATGGGGGGGTGTTATCTCTTTTGTCGAAAATCAGCCGTTTTTGCTCGAACATTAAATGCCTCCAAATGGTATTTAATTAACTTCCCGAGCCCCTGGAAGCATGAAAATCACTTTAAACATGCTAATTTTAGCTCTAACACTGATGATCCACCTACAAATGTGAACTGACGTTCAAAAATAAAACATTTGAAAATGGACCATTTTCCACATTTCTGAAGCATGACGTAATGGGGGGGTGTTATCTCTTTTGTCGAAAATCAGCCGTTTTTGCTCAAACATTAAATGCCTCCAAATGGTATTTAATTAACTTCCCGGGGTGAAGAAACCCTTTTTGAGAACTCAGAGTGAGTAAATTGGCCATTTTCATGCACTTTTAACCCTTCCATAAATCTTGTGTTTTGGGCCCCTGGAAGCATGAAAATCACTTTAAACATGCTAATTTTAGCTCTAACACTGATGATCCACCTACAAATGTGAACTGACGTTCAAAAATAAAACATTTGAAAACGGACCATTTTCCACATTTCTGAAGCATGACGTAATGGGGGGGTGTTATCTCTTTTGTCGAAAATCAGCCGTTTTTGCTCGAACATTAAATGCCTCCAAATGGTATTTAATTAACTTCCCGAGCCCCTGGAAGCATGAAAATCACTTTAAACATGCTAATTTTAGCTCTAACACTGATGATCCACCTACAAATGTGAACTGACGTTCAAAAATAAAACATTTGAAAACGGATCATTTTCCACATTTCTGAAGCATGACGTAATGGGGGGGTGTTATCTCTTTTGTCGAAAATCAGCCGTTTTTGCTCGAACATTAAATGCCTCCAAATGGTATTTAATTAACTTCCCGGGGTGAAGAAACCCTTTTTGAGAACTCAGAGTGAGTAAATTGGCCATTTTCATGCACTTTTAACCATTCCATAAATCTTGTGTTTTGGGCCCCTGGAAGCATGAAAATCACTTTAAACATGCTAATTTTAGCTCTAACACTGATGATCCACCTACAAATGTGAACTGACGTTCAAAAATAAAACATTTGAAAACGGACCATTTTCCACATTTCTGAAGCATGACGTAATGGGGGGGTGTTATCTCTTTTGTCGAAAATCAGCCGTTTTTGCTCGAACATTAAATGCCTCCCAATGGTATTTAATTAACTTCCCGAGCCCCTGGAAGCATGAAAATCACTTTAAACATGCTAATTTTAGCTCTAACACTGATGATCCACCTACAAATGTGAACTGACGTTCAAAAATAAAACATTTGAAAACGGACCATTTTCCACATTTCTGAAGCATGACGTAATGGGGGGGTGTTATCTCTTTTGTCGAAAATCAGCCGTTTTTGCTCGAACATTAAATGCCTCCAAATGGTATTTATTTCACTTCCCGGGGTGAAGAAACCCTTTTTGAGAACTCAGAGTGAGTAAATTGGCCATTTTCATGCACTTTTAACCATTCCATAAATCTTGTGTTTTGGGCCCCTGGAAGCATGAAAATCACTTTAAACATGCTAATTTTAGCTCTAACACTGATGATCCACCTACAAATGTGAACTGACGTTCAAAAATAAAACATTTGAAAACGGACCATTTTCCACATTTCTGAAGCATGACGTAATGGGGGGGTGTTATCTCTTTTGTCGAAAATCTGCCGTTTTTGCTCGAACATTAAATGCCTCCAAATGGTATTTAATTAACTTCCCGAGCCCCTGGAAGCATGAAAATCACTTTAAACATGCTAATTTTAGCTCTAACACTGATGATCCACCTACAAATGTGAACTGACGTTCAAAAATAAAACATTTGAAAACGGACCATTTTCCACATTTCTGAAGCATGACGTAATGGGGGGGTGTTATCTCTTTTGTCGAAAATCAGCCGTTTTTGCTCGAACATTAAATGCCTCCAAATGGTATTTAATTAACTTCCCGAGCCCCTGGAAGCATGAAAATCACTTTAAACATGCTAATTTTAGCTCTAACACTGATGATCCACCTACAAATGTGAACTGACGTTCAAAAATAAAACATTTGAAAACGGACCATTTTCCACATTTCTGAAGCATGACGTAATGGGGGGGTGTTATCTCTTTTGTCGAAAATCAGCCGTTTTTGCTCGAACATTAAATGCCTCCAAATGGTATATATTTCACTTCCCGGGGTGAAGAAACCCTTTTTGAGAACTCAGAGTGAGTAAATTGGCCATTTTCATGCACTTTTAACCATTCCATTAATCTTGTGTTTTGGGCCCCTGGAAGCATGAAAATCACTTTAAACATGCTAATTTTAGCTCTAACACTGATGATCCACCTACTAATGTGAACTGACGTTCAAAAATAAAACATTTGAAAACAGACCATTTTCCACATTTCTGAAGCATGACGTAATGGGGGGGTGTTATCTCTTTTGTCGAAAATCAGCCGTTTTTGCTCAAACATTAAATGCCTCCAAATGGTATTTAATTAACTTCCCGGGGTGAAGAAACCCTTTTTGAGAACTCAGAGTGAGTAAATTGGCCATTTTCATGCACTTTTAACCCTTCCATAAATCTTGTGTTTTGGGCCCCTGGAAGCATGAAAATCACTTTAAACATGCTAATTTTAGCTCTAACACTGATGATCCACCTACAAATGTGAACTGACGTTCAAAAATAAAACATTTGAAAACGGACCATTTTCCACATTTCTGAAGCATGACGTAATGGGGGGGGTGTTATCTCTTTTGTCGAAAATCAGCCGTTTTTGCTCGAACATTAAATGCCTCCAAATGGTATTTAATTAACTTCCCGAGCCCCTGGAAGCATGAAAATCACTTTAAACATGCTCATTTTAGCTCTAACACTGATGATCCACCTACAAATGTGAACTGACGTTCAAAAATAAAACATTTGAAAACGGACCATTTTCCACATTTCTGAAGCATGACGTAATGGGGGGGTGTTATCTCTTTTGTCGAAAATCAGCCGTTTTTGCTCGAACATTAAATGCCTCCAAATGGTATTTAATTAACTTCCCGGGGTGAAGAAACCCTTTTTGAGAACTCAGAGTGAGTAAATTGGCCATTTTCATGCACTTTTAACCATTCCATAAATCTTGTGTTTTGGGCCCCTGGAAGCATGAAAATCACTTTAAACATGCTAATTTTAGCTCTAACACTGATGATCCACCTACAAATGTGAACTGACGTTCAAAAATAAAACATTTGAAAACGGACCATTTTCCACATTTCTGAAGCATGACGTAATGGGGGGGTGTTATCTCTTTTGTCGAAAATCAGCCGTTTTTGCTCGAACATTAAATGCCTCCAAATGGTATTTAATTAACTTCCCGAGCCCCTGGAAGCATGAAAATCCCTTTAAACATGCTAATTTTAGCTCTAACACTGATGATCCACCTACAAATGTGAACTGACGTTCAAAAATAAAACATTTGAAAACGGACCATTTTCCACATTTCTGAAGCATGACGTAATGGGGGGGTGTTATCTCTTTTGTCGAAAATCAGCCGTTTTTGCTCGAACATTAAATGCCTCCAAATGGTATTTATTTCACTTCCCGGGGTGAAGAAACCCTTTTTGAGAACTCAGAGTGAGTAAATTGGCCATTTTCATGCACTTTTAACCATTCCATAAATCTTGTGTTTTGGGCCCCTGGAAGCATGAAAATCACTTTAAACATGCTAATTTTAGCTCTAACACTGATGATCCACCTACAAATGTGAACTGACGTTCAAAAATAAAACATTTGAAAACGGACCATTTTCCACATTTCTGAAGCATGACGTAATGGGGGGGTGTTATCTCTTTTGTCGAAAATCTGCCGTTTTTGCTCGAACATTAAATGCCTCCAAATGGTATTTAATTAACTTCCCGAGCCCCTGGAAGCATGAAAATCACTTTAAACATGCTAATTTTAGCTCTAACACTGATGATCCACCTACAAATGTGAACTGACGTTCAAAAATAAAACATTTGAAAACGGACCATTTTCCACATTTCTGAAGCATGACGTAATGGGGGGGTGTTATCTCTTTTGTCGAAAATCAGCCGTTTTTGCTCGAACATTAAATGCCTCCAAATGGTATTTAATTAACTTCCCGAGCCCCTGGAAGCATGAAAATCACTTTAAACATGCTAATTTTAGCTCTAACACTGATGATCCACCTACAAATGTGAACTGACGTTCAAAAATAAAACATTTGAAAACGGACCATTTTCCACATTTCTGAAGCATGACGTAATGGGGGGGTGTTATCTCTTTTGTCGAAAATCAGCCGTTTTTGCTCGAACATTAAATGCCTCCAAATGGTATTTATTTCACTTCCCGGGGTGAAGAAACCCTTTTTGAGAACTCAGAGTGAGTAAATTGGCCATTTTCATGCACTTTTAACCATTCCATAAATCTTGTGTTTTGGGCCCCTGGAAGCATGAAAATCACTTTAAACATGCTAATTTTAGCTCTAACACTGATGATCCACCTACAAATGTGAACTGACGTTCAAAAATAAAACATTTGAAAACGGACCATTTTCCACATTTCTGAAGCATGACGTAATGGGGGGGTGTTATCTCTTTTGTCGAAAATCAGCCGTTTTTGCTCGAACATTAAATGCCTCCAAATGGTATTTAATTAACTTCCCGAGCCCCTGGAAGCATGAAAATCACTTTAAACATGCTAATTTTAGCTCTAACACTGATGATCCACCTACAAATGTGAACTGACGTTCAAAAATAAAACATTTGAAAACGGACCATTTCCCACATTTCTGAAGCATGACGTAATGGGGGGGTGTTATCTCTTTTGTCGAAAATCAGCCGTTTTTGCTCGAACATTAAATGCCTCCAAATGGTATTTAATTAACTTCCCGAGCCCCTGGAAGCATGAAAATCACTTTAAACATGCTAATTTTAGCTCTAACACTGATGATCCACCTACAAATGTGAACTGACGTTCAAAAATAAAACATTTGAAAACGGACCATTTTCCACATTTCTGAAGCATGACGTAATGGGGGGGTGTTATCTCTTTTGTCGAAAATCAGCCGTTTTTGCTCGAACATTAAATGCCTCCAAATGGTATTTAATTAACTTCCCGAGCCCCTGGAAGCATGAAAATCACTTTAAACATGCTAATTTTAGCTCTAACACTGATGATCCACCTACAAATGTGAACTGACGTTCAAAAATAAAACATTTGAAAACGGACCATTTTCCACATTTCTGAAGCATGACGTAATGGGGGGGTGTTATCTCTTTTGTCGAAAATCAGCCGTTTTTGCTCGAACATTAAATGCCTCCAAATGGTATTTATTTCACTTCCCGGGGTGAAGAAACCCTTTTTGAGAACTCAGAGTGAGTAAAATGGCCATTTTCATGCACTTTTAACCATTCCATTAATCTTGTGTTTTGGGCCCCTGGAAGCATGAAAATCACTTTAAACATGCTAATTTTAGCTCTAACACTGATGATCCACCTACAAATGTGAACTGACGTTCAAAAATAAAACATTTGAAAACGGACCATTTTCCACATTTCTGAAGCATGACGTAATGGGGGGGTGTTATCTCTTTTGTCGAAAATCAGCCGTTTTTGCTCAAACATTAAATGCCTCCAAATGGTATTTAATTAACTTCCCGGGGTGAAGAAACCCTTTTTGAGAACTCAGAGTGAGTAAATTGGCCATTTTCATGCACTTTTAACCATTCCATAAATCTTGTGTTTTGGGCCCCTGGAAGCATGAAAATCACTTTAAACATGCTAATTTTAGCTCTAACACTGATGATCCACCTACAAATGTGAACTGACGTTCAAAAATAAAATATTTGAAAACGGACCATTTTCCACATTTCTGAAGCATGACGTAATGGGGGGGTGTTATCTCTTTTGTCGAAAATCAGCCGTTTTTTGCTCGAACATTAAATGCCTCCAAATGGTATTTAATTAACTTCCCGAGCCCCTGGAAGCATGAAAATCACTTTAAACATGCTAATTTTAGCTCTAACACTGATGATCCACCTACAAATGTGAACTGACGTTCAAAAATAAAACATTTGAAAACGGACCATTTTCCACATTTCTGAAGCATGACGTAATGGGGGGGTGTTATCTCTTTTGTCGAAAATCAGCCGTTTTTGCTCGAACATTAAATGCCTCCAAATGGTATTTAATTAACTTCCCGGGGTGAAGAAACCCTTTTTGAGAACTCAGAGTGAGTAAATTGGCCATTTTCATGCACTTTTAACCATTCCATAAATCTTGTGTTTTGGGCCCCTGGAAGCATGAAAATCACTTTAAACATGCTAATTTTAGCTCTAACACTGATGATCCACCTACAAATGTGAACTGACGTTCAAAAATAAAACATTTGAAAACGGACCATTTTCCACATTTCTGAAGCATGACGTAATGGGGGGGTGTTATCTCTTTTGTCGAAAATCAGCCGTTTTTGCTCGAACATTAAATGCCTCCAAATGGTATTTAATTAACTTCCCGAGCCCCTGGAAGCATGAAAATCACTTTAAACATGCTAATTTTAGCTCTAACACTGATGATCCACCTACAAATGTGAACTGACGTTCAAAAATAAAACATTTGAAAACGGACCATTTTCCACATTTCTGAAGCATGACGTAATGGGGGGGTGTTATCTCTTTTGTCGAAAATCAGCCGTTTTTGCTCGAACATTAAATGCCTCCAAATGGTATTTATTTCACTTCCCGGGGTGAAGAAACCCTTTTTGAGAACTCAGAGTGAGTAAATTGGCCATTTTCATGCACTTTTAACCATTCCATAAATCTTGTGTTTTGGGCCCCTGGAAGCATGAAAATCACTTTAAACATGCTAATTTTAGCTCTAACACTGATGATCCACCTACAAATGTGAACTGACGTTCAAAAATAAAACATTTGAAAACGGACCATTTTCCACATTTCTGAAGCATGACGTAATGGGGGGGTGTTATCTCTTTTGTCGAAAATCAGCCGTTTTTGCTCGAACATTAAATGCCTCCAAATGGTATTTAATTAACTTCCCGAGCCCCTGGAAGCATGAAAATCACTTTAAACATGCTAATTTTAGCTCTAACACTGATGATCCACCTACAAATGTGAACTGACGTTCAAAAATAAAACATTTGAAAACGGACCATTTTCCACATTTCTGAAGCATGACGTAATGGGGGGGTGTTATCTCTTTTGTCGAAAATCAGCCGTTTTTGCTCGAACATTAAATGCCTCCAAATGGTATTTAATTAACTTCCCGGGGTGAAGAAACCCTTTTTGAGAACTCAGAGTGAGTAAATTGGCCATTTTCATGCACTTTTAACCATTCCATAAATCTTGTGTTTTGGGCCCCTGGAAGCATGAAAATCACTTTAAACATGCTAATTTTAGCTCTAACACTGATGATCCACCTACAAATGTGAACTGACGTTCAAAAATAAAACATTTGAAAACGGACCATTTTCCACATTTCTGAAGCATGACGTAATGGGGGGGTGTTATCTCTTTTGTCGAAAATCAGCCGTTTTTGCTCGAACATTAAATGCCTCCAAATGGTATTTATTTCACTTCCCGGGGTGAAGAAACCCTTTTTGAGAACTCAGAGTGAGTAAATTGGCCATTTTCATGCACTTTTAACCATTCCATAAATCTTGTGTTTTGGGCCCCTGGAAGCATGAAAATCACTTTAAACATGCTAATTTTAGCTCTAACACTGATGATCCACCTACAAATGTGAACTGACGTTCAAAAATAAAACATTTGAAAACGGACCATTTTCCACATTTCTGAAGCATGACGTAATGGGGGGGTGTTATCTCTTTTGTCGAAAATCAGCCGTTTTTGCTCGAACATTAAATGCCTCGAAATGGTATTTAATTAACTTCCCGAGCCCCTGGAAGCATGAAAATCACTTTAAACATGCTAATTTTAGCTCTAACACTGATGATCCACCTACAAATGTGAACTGACGTTCAAAAATAAAACATTTGAAAACGGACCATTTTCCACATTTCTGAAGCATGACGTAATGGGGGGGTGTTATCTCTTTTGTCGAAAATCAGCCGTTTTTGCTCGAACATTAAATGCCTCCAAATGGTATTTAATTAACTTCCCGAGCCCCTGGAAGCATGAAAATCACTTTAAACATGCTAATTTTAGCTCTAACACTGATGATCCACCTACAAATGTGAACTGACGTTCAAAAATAAAACATTTGAAAACGGACCATTTTCCACATTTCTGAAGCATGACGTAATGGGGGGGTGTTATCTCTTTTGTCGAAAATCAGCCGTTTTTGCTCGAACATTAAATGCCTCCAAATGGTATTTAATTAACTTCCCGGGGTGAAGAAACCCTTTTTGAGAACTCAGAGTGAGTAAATTGGCCATTTTCATGCACTTTTAACAATTCCATAAATCTTGTGTTTTGGGCCCCTGGAAGCATGAAAATCACTTTAAACATGCTAATTTTAGCTCTAACACTGATGATCCACCTACAAATGTGAACTGACGTTCAAAAATAAAACATTTGAAAACGGACCATTTTCCACATTTCTGAAGCATGACGTAATGGGGGGGTGTTATCTCTTTTGTCGAAAATCAGCCGTTTTTGCTCGAACATTAAATGCCTCCAAATGGTATTTAATTAACTTCCCGGGGTGAAGAAACCCTTTTTGAGAACTCAGAGTGAGTAAATTGGCCATTTTCATGCACTTTTAACAATTCCATAAATCTTGTGTTTTGGGCCCCTGGAAGCATGAAAATCACTTTAAACATGCTAATTTTAGCTCTAACACTGATGATCCACCTACAAATGTGAACTGACGTTCAAAAATAAAACATTTGAAAACGGACCATTTTCCACATTTCTGAAGCATGACGTAATGGGGGGGTGTTATCTCTTTTGTCGAAAATCAGCCGTTTTTGCTCGAACATTAAATGCCTCCAAATGGTATTTATTTCACTTCCCGAGCCCCTGGAAGCATGAAAATCACTTTAAACATGCTAATTTTAGCTCTAACACTGATGATCCACCTACAAATGTGAACTGACGTTAAAAATTAAACATTTGAAAACGGACCATTTTCCACATTTCTGAAGCATTACGTAATGGGGGGGTGTTATCTCTTTTGTCGAAAATCAGCCGTTTTTGCTCGAACATTAAATGCCTCCAAATGGTATTTAATTAACTTCCCGGGGTGAAGAAACCCTTTTTGAGAACTCAGAGTGAGTAAATTGGCCATTTTCATGCACTTTTAACAATTCCATAAATCTTGTGTTTTGGGCCCCTGGAAGCATGTAAATCACTTTAAACATGCTAATTTTAGCTCTAACACTGATGATCCACCTACAAATGTGAACTGACGTTCAAAAATAAAACATTTGAAAACGGACCATTTTCCACATTTCTGAAGCATGACGTAATGGGGGGGTGTTATCTCTTTTGTCGAAAATCAGCCGTTTTTGCTCGAACATTAAATGCCTCCAAATGGTATTTAATTAACTTCCCGAGCCCCTGGAAGCATGAAAATCACTTTAAACATGCTAATTTTAGCTCTAACACTGATGATCCACCTACAAATGTGAACTGACGTTCAAAAATAAAACATTTGAAAACGGACCATTTTCCACATTTCTGAAGCATGACGTAATGGGGGGGGTGTTATCTCTTTTGTCGAAAATCAGCCGTTTTTGCTCGAACATTAAATGCCTCCAAATGGTATTTAATTAACTTCCCGAGCCCCTGGAAGCATGAAAATCACTTTAAACATGCTAATTTTAGCTCTAACACTGATGATCCACCTACAAATGTGAACTGACGTTCAAAAATAAAACATTTGAAAACGGACCATTTTCCACATTTCTGAAGCATGACGTAATGGGGGGGTGTTATCTCTTTTGTCGAAAATCAGCCGTTTTTGCTCGAACATTAAATGCCTCCAAATGGTATTTATTTCACTTCCCGGGGTGAAGAAACCCTTTTTGAGAACTCAGAGTGAGTAAAATGGCCATTTTCATGCACTTTTAACCATTCCATTAATCTTGTGTTTTGGGCCCCTGGAAGCATGAAAATCACTTTAAACATGCTAATTTTAGCTCTAACACTGATGATCCACCTACAAATGTGAACTGACGTTCAAAAATAAAACATTTGAAAACGGACCATTTTCCACATTTCTGAAGCATGACGTAATGGGGGGGTGTTATCTCTTTTGTCGAAAATCAGCCGTTTTTGCTCAAACATTAAATGCCTCCAAATGGTATTTAATTAACTTCCCGGGGTGAAGAAACCCTTTTTGAGAACTCAGAGTGAGTAAATTGGCCATTTTCATGCACTTTTAACCATTCCATAAATCTTGTGTTTTGGGCCCCTGGAAGCATGAAAATCACTTTAAACATGCTAATTTTAGCTCTAACACTGATGATCCACCTACAAATGTGAACTGACGTTCAAAAATAAAACATTTGAAAACGGACCATTTTCCACATTTCTGAAGCATGACGTAATGGGGGGGTGTTATCTCTTTTGTCGAAAATCAGCCGTTTTTTGCTCGAACATTAAATGCCTCCAAATGGTATTTAATTAACTTCCCGAGCCCCTGGAAGCATGAAAATCACTTTAAACATGCTAATTTTAGCTCTAACACTGATGATCCACCTACAAATGTGAACTGACGTTCAAAAATAAAACATTTGAAAACGGACCATTTTCCACATTTCTGAAGCATGACGTAATGGGGGGGTGTTATCTCTTTTGTCGAAAATCAGCCGTTTTTGCTCGAACATTAAATGCCTCCAAATGGTATTTAATTAACTTCCCGGGGTGAAGAAACCCTTTTTGAGAACTCAGAGTGAGTAAATTGGCCATTTTCATGCACTTTTAACCATTCCATAAATCTTGTGTTTTGGGCCCCTGGAAGCATGAAAATCACTTTAAACATGCTAATTTTAGCTCTAACACTGATGATCCACCTACAAATGTGAACTGACGTTCAAAAATAAAACATTTGAAAACGGACCATTTTCCACATTTCTGAAGCATGACGTAATGGGGCGGTGTTATCTCTTTTGTCGAAAATCAGCCGTTTTTGCTCGAACATTAAATGCCTCCAAATGGTATTTAATTAACTTCCCGAGCCCCTGGAAGCATGAAAATCACTTTAAACATGCTAATTTTAGCTCTAACACTGATGATCCACCTACAAATGTGAACTGACGTTCAAAAATAAAACATTTGAAAACGGACCATTTTCCACATTTCTGAAGCATGACGTAATGGGGGGGTGTTATCTCTTTTGTCGAAAATCAGCCGTTTTTGCTCGAACATTAAATGCCTCCAAATGGTATTTATTTCACTTCCCGGGGTGAAGAAACCCTTTTTGAGAACTCAGAGTGAGTAAATTGGCCATTTTCATGCACTTTTAACCATTCCATAAATCTTGTGTTTTGGGCCCCTGGAAGCATGAAAATCACTTTAAACATGCTAATTTTAGCTCTAACACTGATGATCCACCTACAAATGTGAACTGACGTTCAAAAATAAAACATTTGAAAACGGACCATTTTCCACATTTCTGAAGCATGACGTAATGGGGGGGTGTTATCTCTTTTGTCGAAAATCAGCCGTTTTTGCTCGAACATTAAATGCCTCCAAATGGTATTTAATTAACTTCCCGAGCCCCTGGAAGCATGAAAATCACTTTAAACATGCTAATTTTAGCTCTAACACTGATGATCCACCTACAAATGTGAACTGACGTTCAAAAATAAAACATTTGAAAACGGACCATTTTCCACATTTCTGAAGCATGACGTAATGGGGGGGTGTTATCTCTTTTGTCGAAAATCAGCCGTTTTTGCTCGAACATTAAATGCCTCCAAATGGTATTTAATTAACTTCCCGGGGTGAAGAAACCCTTTTTGAGAACTCAGAGTGAGTAAATTGGCCATTTTCATGCACTTTTAACCATTCCATAAATCTTGTGTTTTGGGCCCCTGGAAGCATGAAAATCACTTTAAACATGCTAATTTTAGCTCTAACACTGATGATCCACCTACAAATGTGAACTGACGTTCAAAAATAAAACATTTGAAAACGGACCATTTTCCACATTTCTGAAGCATGACGTAATGGGGGGGTGTTATCTCTTTTGTCGAAAATCAGCCGTTTTTGCTCGAACATTAAATGCCTCCAAATGGTATTTAATTAACTTCCCGAGCCCCTGGAAGCATGAAAATCACTTTAAACATGCTAATTTTAGCTCTAACACTGATGATCCACCTACAAATGTGAACTGACGTTCAAAAATAAAACATTTGAAAACGGACCATTTTCCACATTTCTGAAGCATGACGTAATGGGGGGGTGTTATCTCTTTTGTCGAAAATCAGCCGTTTTTGCTCGAACATTAAATGCCTCCAAATGGTATTTATTTCACTTCCCGGGGTGAAGAAACCCTTTTTGAGAACTCAGAGTGAGTAAATTGGCCATTTTCATGCACTTTTAACCATTCCATAAATCTTGTGTTTTGGGCCCCTGGAAGCATGAAAATCACTTTAAACATGCTAATTTTAGCTCTAACACTGATGATCCACCTACAAATGTGAACTGACGTTCAAAAATAAAACATTTGAAAACGGACCATTTTCCACATTTCTGAAGCATGACGTAATGGGGGGGTGTTATCTCTTTTGTCGAAAATCAGCCGTTTTTGCTCGAACATTAAATGCCTCGAAATGGTATTTAATTAACTTCCCGAGCCCCTGGAAGCATGAAAATCACTTTAAACATGCTAATTTTAGCTCTAACACTGATGATCCACCTACAAATGTGAACTGACGTTCAAAAATAAAACATTTGAAAACGGACCATTTTCCACATTTCTGAAGCATGACGTAATGGGGGGGTGTTATCTCTTTTGTCGAAAATCAGCCGTTTTTGCTCGAACATTAAATGCCTCCAAATGGTATTTAATTAACTTCCCGAGCCCCTGGAAGCATGAAAATCACTTTAAACATGCTAATTTTAGCTCTAACACTGATGATCCACCTACAAATGTGAACTGACGTTCAAAAATAAAACATTTGAAAACGGACCATTTTCCACATTTCTGAAGCATGACGTAATGGGGGGGTGTTATCTCTTTTGTCGAAAATCAGCCGTTTTTGCTCGAACATTAAATGCCTCCAAATGGTATTTATTTCACTTCCCGGGGTGAAGAAACCCTTTTTGAGAACTCAGAGTGAGTAAATTGGCCATTTTCATGCACTTTTAACCATTCCATAAATCTTGTGTTTTGGGCCCCTGGAAGCATGAAAATCACTTTAAACATGCTAATTTTAGCTCTAACACTGATGATCCACCTACAAATGGGAACTGACGTTCAAAAATAAAACATTTGAAAACGGACCATTTTCCACATTTCTGAAGCATGACGTAATGGGGGGGTGTTATCTCTTTTGTCGAAAATCAGCCGTTTTTGCTCGAACATTAAATGCCTCCAAATGGTATTTAATTAACTTCCCGAGCCTCTGGAAGCATGAAAATCACTTTAAACATGCTAATTTTAGCTCTAACACTGATGATCCACCTACAAATGTGAACTGATGTTCAAAATAAAACATTTGAAAACGGACCATTTTCCACATTTCTGAAGCATGACGTAATGGGGGGGTGTTATCTCTTTTGTCGAAAATCAGCCGTTTTTGCTCGAACATTAAATGCCTCCAAATGGTATTTAATTAACTTCCCGAGCCCCTGGAAGCATGAAAATCACTTTAAACATGCTAATTTTAGCTCTAACACTGATGATCCACCTACAAATGTGAACTGACGTTCAAAAATAAAACATTTGAAAACGGACCATTTTCCACATTTCTGAAGCATGACGTAATGGGGGGGGGGGTTATCTCTTTTGTCGAAAATCAGCCGTTTTTGCTCGAACATTAAATGCCTCCAAATGGTATTTAATTAACTTCCCGAGCCCCTGGAAGCATGAAAATCACTTTAAACATGCTAATTTTAGCTCTAACACTGATGATCCACCTACAAATGTGAACTGACGTTCAAAAATAAAACATTTGAAAACGGACCATTTTCCACATTTCTGAAGCATGACGTAATGGGGGGGTGTTATCTCTTTTGTCGAAAATCAGCCGTTTTTGCTCGAACATTAAATGCCTCCAAATGGTATTTATTTCACTTCCCGGGGTGAAGAAACCCTTTTTGAGAACTCAGAGTGAGTAAATTGGCCATTTTCATGCACTTTTAACCATTCCATTAATCTTGTGTTTTGGGCCCCTGGAAGCATGAAAATCACTTTAAACATGCTAATTTTAGCTCTAACACTGATGATCCACCTACAAATGTGAACTGACGTTCCAAAAATAAAACATTTGAAAACGGACCATTTTCCACATTTCTGAAGCATGACGTAATGGGGGGGTGTTATCTCTTTTGTCGAAAATCAGCCGTTTTTGCTCGAACATTAAATGCCTCCAAATGGTATTTAATTAACTTCCCGGGGTGAAGAAACCCTTTTTGAGAACTCAGAGTGAGTAAATTGGCCATTTTCATGCACTTTTAAATATTCCATAAATCTTGTGTTTTGGGCCCCTGGAAGCATGAAAATCACTTTAAACATGCTAATTTTAGCTCTAACACTGATGATCCACCTACAAATGTGAACTGACGTTCAAAAATAAAACATTTGAAAACGGACCATTTTCCACATTTCTGAAGCATGACGTAATGGGGGGGTGTTATCTCTTTTGTCGAAAATCAGCCGTTTTTGCTCGAACATTAAATGCCTCCAAATGGTATTTAATTAACTTCCCGAGCCCCTGGAAGCATGAAAATCACTTTAAACATGCTAATTTTAGCTCTAACACTGATGATCCACCTACAAATGTGAACTGACGTTCAAAAATAAAACATTTGAAAACGGACCATTTTCCACATTTCTGAAGCATGACGTAATGGGGGGGTGTTATCTCTTTTGTCGAAAATCAGCCGTTTTTGCTCGAACATTAAATGCCTCCAAATGGTATTTATTTCACTTCCTGGGGTGAAGAAACCCTTTTTGAGAACTCAGAGTGAGTAAATTGGCCATTTTCATGCACTTTTAACCATTCCATAAATCTTGTGTTTTGGGCCCCTGGAAGCATGAAAATCACTTTAAACATGCTAATTTTAGCTCTAACACTGATGATCCACCTACAAATGTGAACTGACGTTCAAAAATAAAACATTTGAAAACGGACCATTTTCCACATTTCTGAAGCATGACGTAATGGGGGGTGTTATCTCTTTTGTCGAAAATCAGCCGTTTTTGCTCGAACATTAAATGCCTCCAAATGGTATTTAATTAACTTCCCGAGCCCCTGGAAGCATGAAAATCACTTTAAACATGCTAATTTTAGCTCTAACACTGATGATCCACCTACAAATGTGAACTGACGTTCAAAAATAAAACATTTGAAAACGGACCATTTTCCACATTTCTGAAGCATGACGTAATGGGGGGGTGTTATCTCTTTTGTCGAAAATCAGCCGTTTTTGCTCGAACATTAAATGCCTCCAAATGGTATTTAATTAACTTCCCGAGCCCCTGGAAGCATGAAAATCACTTTAAACATGCTAATTTTAGCTCTAACACTGATGATCCACCTACAAATGTGAACTGACGTTCAAAAATAAAACATTTGAAAACGGACCATTTTCCACATTTCTGAAGCATGACGTAATGGGGGGGTGTTATCTCTTTTGTCGAAAATCAGTTGTTTTTGCTCGAACATTAAATGCCTCCAAATGGTATTTAATTAACTTCCCGAGCCCCTGGAAGCATGAAAATCACTTTAAACATGCTAATTTTAGCTCTAACACTGATGATCCACCTACAAATGTGAACTGACGTTCAAAAATAAAACATTTGAAAACGGACCATTTTCCACATTTCTGAAGCATGACGTAATGGGGGGGTGTTATCTCTTTTGTCGAAAATCAGCCGTTTTTGCTCGAACATTAAATGCCTCCAAATGGTATTTATTTCACTTCCCGGGGTGAAGAAACCCTTTTTGAGAACTCAGAGTGAGTAAATTGGCCATTTTCATGCACTTTTAACCATTCCATTAATCTTGTGTTTTGGGCCCCTGGAAGCATGAAAATCACTTTAAACATGCTAATTTTAGCTCTAACACTGATGATCCACCTACAAATGTGAACTGACGTTCAAAAATAAAACATTTGAAAACGGACCATTTTCCACATTTCTGAAGCATGACGTAATGGGGGGTGTTATCTCTTTTGTCGAAAATCAGCCGTTTTTGCTCGAACATTAAATGCCTCCAAATGGTATTTAATTAACTTCCCGGGGTGAAGAAACCCTTTTTGAGAACTCAGAGTGAGTAAATTGGCCATTTTCATGCACTTTTAACCATTCCATAAATCTTGTGTTTTGGGCCCCTGGAAGCATGAAAATCACTTTAAACATGCCAATTTTAGCTCTAACACTGATGATCCACCTACAAATGTGAACTGACGTTCAAAAATAAAACATTTGAAAACGGACCATTTTCCACATTTCTGAAGCATGACGTAATGGGGGGGTGTTATCTCTTTTGTCGAAAATCAGCCGTTTTTGCTCGAACATTAAATGCCTCCAAATGGTATTTAATTAACTTCCCGGGGTGAAGAAACCCTTTTTGAGAACTCAGAGTGAGTAAATTGGCCATTTTCATGCACTTTTAACCATTCCATAAATCTTGTGTTTTGGGCCCCTGGAAGCATGAAAATCACTTTAAACATGCTAATTTTAGCTCTAACACTGATGATCCACCTACAAATGTGAACTGACGTTCAAAAATAAAACATTTGAAAACGGACCATTTTCCACATTTCTGAAGCATGACGTAATGGGGGGGTGTTATCTCTTTTGTCGAAAATCAGCCGTTTTTGCTCGAACATTAAATGCCTCCCAATGGTATTTAATTAACTTCCCGAGCCCCTGGAAGCATGAAAATCACTTTAAACATGCTAATTTTAGCTCTAACACTGATGATCCACCTACAAATGTGAACTGACGTTCAAAAATAAAACATTTGAAAACTGACCATTTTCCACATTTCTGAAGCATGACGTAATGGGGGGGTGTTATCTCTTTTGTCGAAAATCAGCCGTTTTTGCTCGAACATTAAATGCCTCCAAATGGTATTTATTTCACTTCCCGGGGTGAAGAAACCCTTTTTGAGAACTCAGAGTGAGTAAATTGGCCATTTTCATGCACTTTTAACCATTCCATAAATCTTGTGTTTTGGGCCCCTGGAAGCATGAAAATCACTTTAAACATGCTAATTTTAGCTCTAACACTGATGATCCACCTACAAATGTGAACTGACGTTCAAAAATAAAACATTTGAAAACGGACCATTTTCCACATTTCTGAAGCATGACGTAATGGGGGGGTGTTATCTCTTTTGTCGAAAATCTGCCGTTTTTGCTCGAACATTAAATGCCTCCAAATGGTATTTAATTAACTTCCCGAGCCCCTGGAAGCATGAAAATCACTTTAAACATGCTAATTTTAGCTCTAACACTGATGATCCACCTACAAATGTGAACTGACGTTCAAAAATAAAACATTTGAAAACGGACCATTTTCCACATTTCTGAAGCATGACGTAATGGGGGGGTGTTATCTCTTTTGTCGAAAATCAGCCGTTTTTGCTCGAACATTAAATGCCTCCAAATGGTATTTAATTAACTTCCCGAGCCCCTGGAAGCATGAAAATCACTTTAAACATGCTAATTTTAGCTCTAACACTGATGATCCACCTACAAATGTGAACTGACGTTCAAAAATAAAACATTTGAAAACGGACCATTTTCCACATTTCTGAAGCATGACGTAATGGGGGGGTGTTATCTCTTTTGTCGAAAATCAGCCGTTTTTGCTCGAACATTAAATGCCTCCAAATGGTATATATTTCACTTCCCGGGGTGAAGAAACCCTTTTTGAGAACTCAGAGTGAGTAAATTGGCCATTTTCATGCACTTTTAACCATTCCATTAATCTTGTGTTTTGGGCCCCTGGAAGCATGAAAATCACTTTAAACATGCTAATTTTAGCTCTAACACTGATGATCCACCTACTAATGTGAACTGACATTTAAAAATAAAACATTTGAAAACAGACCATTTTCCACATTTCTGAAGCATGACGGAATGGGGGGGTGTTATCTCTTTTGTCGAAAATCAGCCGTTTTTGCTCAAACATTAAATGCCTCCAAATGGTATTTAATTAACTTCCCGGGGTGAAGAAACCCTTTTTGAGAACTCAGAGTGAGTAAATTGGCCATTTTCATGCACTTTTAACCCTTCCATAAATCTTGTGTTTTGGGCCCCTGGAAGCATGAAAATCACTTTAAACATGCTAATTTTAGCTCTAACACTGATGATCCACCTACAAATGTGAACTGACGTTCAAAAATAAAACATTTGAAAACGGACCATTTTCCACATTTCTGAAGCATGACGTAATGGGGGGGTGTTATCTCTTTTGTCGAAAATCAGCCGTTTTTGCTCGAACATTAAATGCCTCCAAATGGTATTTAATTAACTTCCCGAGCCCCTGGAAGCATGAAAATCACTTTAAACATGCTCATTTTAGCTCTAACACTGATGATCCACCTACAAATGTGAACTGACGTTCAAAAATAAAACATTTGAAAACGGACCATTTTCCACATTTCTGAAGCATGACGTAATGGGGGGGTGTTATCTCTTTTGTCGAAAATCAGCCGTTTTTGCTCGAACATTAAATGCCTCCAAATGGTATTTAATTAACTTCCCGGGGTGAAGAAACCCTTTTTGAGAACTCAGAGTGAGTAAATTGGCCATTTTCATGCACTTTTAACCATTCCATAAATCTTGTGTTTTGGGCCCCTGGAAGCATGAAAATCACTTTAAACATGCTAATTTTAGCTCTAACACTGATGATCCACCTACAAATGTGAACTGACGTTCAAAAATAAAACATTTGAAAACGGACCATTTTCCACATTTCTGAAGCATGACGTAATGGGGGGGTGTTATCTCTTTTGTCGAAAATCAGCCGTTTTTGCTCGAACATTAAATGCCTCCAAATGGTATTTAATTAACTTCCCGAGCCCCTGGAAGCATGAAAATCCCTTTAAACATGCTAATTTTAGCTCTAACACTGATGATCCACCTACAAATGTGAACTGACGTTCAAAAATAAAACATTTGAAAACGGACCATTTTCCACATTTCTGAAGCATGACGTAATGGGGGGGTGTTATCTCTTTTGTCGAAAATCTGCCGTTTTTGCTCGAACATTAAATGCCTCCAAATGGTATTTAATTAACTTCCCGAGCCCCTGGAAGCATGAAAATCACTTTAAACATGCTAATTTTAGCTCTAACACTGATGATCCACCTACAAATGTGAACTGACGTTCAAAAATAAAACATTTGAAAACGGACCATTTTCCACATTTCTGAAGCATGACGTAATGGGGGGGTGTTATCTCTTTTGTCGAAAATCAGCCGTTTTTGCTCGAACATTAAATGCCTCCAAATGGTATTTAATTAACTTCCCGAGCCCCTGGAAGCATGAAAATCACTTTAAACATGCTAATTTTAGCTCTAACACTGATGATCCACCTACAAATGTGAACTGACGTTCAAAAATAAAACATTTGAAAACGGACCATTTTCCACATTTCTGAAGCATGACGTAATGGGGGGGTGTTATCTCTTTTGTCGAAAATCAGCCGTTTTTGCTCGAACATTAAATGCCTCCAAATGGTATTTATTTCACTTCCCGGGGTGAAGAAACCCTTTTTGAGAACTCAGAGTGAGTAAATTGGCCATTTTCATGCACTTTTAACCATTCCATAAATCTTGTGTTTTGGGCCCCTGGAAGCATGAAAATCACTTTAAACATGCTAATTTTAGCTCTAACACTGATGATCCACCTACAAATGTGAACTGACGTTCAAAAATAAAACATTTGAAAACGGACCATTTTCCACATTTCTGAAGCATGACGTAATGGGGGGGTGTTATCTCTTTTGTCGAAAATCAGCCGTTTTTGCTCGAACATTAAATGCCTCCAAATGGTATTTAATTAACTTCCCGAGCCCCTGGAAGCATGAAAATCACTTTAAACATGCTAATTTTAGCTCTAACACTGATGATCCACCTACAAATGTGAACTGACGTTCAAAAATAAAACATTTGAAAACGGACCATTTTCCACATTTCTGAAGCATGACGTAATGGGGGGGTGTTATCTCTTTTGTCGAAAATCAGCCGTTTTTGCTCGAACATTAAATGCCTCCAAATGGTATTTATTTCACTTCCTGGGGTGAAGAAACCCTTTTTGAGAACTCAGAGTGAGTAAATTGGCCATTTTCATGCACTTTTAACCATTCCATAAATCTTGTGTTTTGGGCCCCTGGAAGCATGAAAATCACTTTAAACATGCTAATTTTAGCTCTAACACTGATGATCCACCTACAAATGTGAACTGACGTTCAAAAATAAAACATTTGAAAACGGACCATTTTCCACATTTCTGAAGCATGACGTAATGGGGGGTGTTATCTCTTTTGTCGAAAATCAGCCGTTTTTGCTCGAACATTAAATGCCTCCAAATGGTATTTAATTAACTTCCCGAGCCCCTGGAAGCATGAAAATCACTTTAAACATGCTAATTTTAGCTCTAACACTGATGATCCACCTACAAATGTGAACTGACGTTCAAAAATAAAACATTTGAAAACGGACCATTTTCCACATTTCTGAAGCATGACGTAATGGGGGGGTGTTATCTCTTTTGTCGAAAATCAGCCGTTTTTGCTCGAACATTAAATGCCTCCAAATGGTATTTAATTAACTTCCCGAGCCCCTGGAAGCATGAAAATCACTTTAAACATGCTAATTTTAGCTCTAACACTGATGATCCACCTACAAATGTGAACTGACGTTCAAAAATAAAACATTTGAAAACGGACCATTTTCCACATTTCTGAAGCATGACGTAATGGGGGGGTGTTATCTCTTTTGTCGAAAATCAGTTGTTTTTGCTCGAACATTAAATGCCTCCAAATGGTATTTAATTAACTTCCCGAGCCCCTGGAAGCATGAAAATCACTTTAAACATGCTAATTTTAGCTCTAACACTGATGATCCACCTACAAATGTGAACTGACGTTCAAAAATAAAACATTTGAAAACGGACCATTTTCCACATTTCTGAAGCATGACGTAATGGGGGGGTGTTATCTCTTTTGTCGAAAATCAGCCGTTTTTGCTCGAACATTAAATGCCTCCAAATGGTATTTATTTCACTTCCCGGGGTGAAGAAACCCTTTTTGAGAACTCAGAGTGAGTAAATTGGCCATTTTCATGCACTTTTAACCATTCCATTAATCTTGTGTTTTGGGCCCCTGGAAGCATGAAAATCACTTTAAACATGCTAATTTTAGCTCTAACACTGATGATCCACCTACAAATGTGAACTGACGTTCAAAAATAAAACATTTGAAAACGGACCATTTTCCACATTTCTGAAGCATGACGTAATGGGGGGTGTTATCTCTTTTGTCGAAAATCAGCCGTTTTTGCTCGAACATTAAATGCCTCCAAATGGTATTTAATTAACTTCCCGGGGTGAAGAAACCCTTTTTGAGAACTCAGAGTGAGTAAATTGGCCATTTTCATGCACTTTTAACCATTCCATAAATCTTGTGTTTTGGGCCCCTGGAAGCATGAAAATCACTTTAAACATGCCAATTTTAGCTCTAACACTGATGATCCACCTACAAATGTGAACTGACGTTCAAAAATAAAACATTTGAAAACGGACCATTTTCCACATTTCTGAAGCATGACGTAATGGGGGGGTGTTATCTCTTTTGTCGAAAATCAGCCGTTTTTGCTCGAACATTAAATGCCTCCAAATGGTATTTAATTAACTTCCCGAGCCCCTGGAAGCATGAAAATCACTTTAAACATGCTAATTTTAGCTCTAACACTGATGATCCACCTACAAATGTGAACTGACGTTCAAAAATAAAACATTTGAAAACGGACCATTTTCCACATTTCTGAAGCATGACGTAATGGGGGGGTGTTATCTCTTTTGTCGAAAATCTGCCGTTTTTGCTCGAACATTAAATGCCTCCAAATGGTATTTAATTAACTTCCCGGGGTGAAGAAACCCTTTTTGAGAACTCAGAGTGAGTAAATTGGCCATTTTCATGCACTTTTAACCATTCCATAAATCTTGTGTTTTGGGCCCCTGGAAGCATGAAAATCACTTTAAACATGCTAATTTTAGCACTAACACTGATGATCCACCTACAAATGTGAACTGACGTTCAAAAATAAAACATTTGAAAATGGACCATTTTCCACATTTCTGAAGCATGACGTAATGGGGGGGTGTTATCTCTTTTGTCGAAAATCAGCCGTTTTTGCTCGAACATTAAATTCCTCCAAATGGTATTTAATTAACTTCCCGAGCCCCTGGAAGCATAAAAATCACTTTAAACATGCTAATTTTAGCTCTAACACTGATGATCCACCTACAAATGTGAACTGACGTTCAAAAATAAAACATTTGAAAACGGACCATTTTCCACATTTCTGAAGCATGACGTAATGGGGGGGTGTTATCTCTTTTGTCGAAAATCAGCCGTTTTTTCTCGAACATTAAATGCCTCCAAATGGTATTTAATTAACTTCCCGGGGTGAAGAAACCCTTTTTGAGAACTCAGAGTGAGTAAATTGGCCATTTTCATGCACTTTTAACCATTCCATAAATCTTGTGTTTTGGGCCCCTGGAAGCATGAAAATCACTTTAAACATGCTAATTTTAGCTCTAACACTGATGATCCACCTACAAATGTGAACTGACGTTCAAAAATAAAACATTTGAAAACGGACCATTTTCCACATTTCTGAAGCATGACGTAATGGGGGGGGTGTTATCTCTTTTGTCGAAAATCAGCCGTTTTTGCTCGAAAATTAAATGCCTCCAAATGGTATTTAATTAACTTCCCGAGCCCCTGGAAGCATGAAAATCACTTTAAACATGCTAATTTTAGCTCTAACACTGATGATCCACCTACAAATGTGAACTGACGTTCAAAAATAAAACATTTGAAAACGGACCATTTTCCACATTTCTGAAGCATGACGTAATGGGGGGGTGTTATCTCTTTTGTCGAAAATCAGCCGTTTTTGCTCGAACATTAAATGCCTCCGAATGGTATTTATTTCACTTCCCGGGGTGAAAAAACCCTTTTTGTGAACTCAGAGTGAGTAAATTGGCCATTTTCATGCACTTTTAACCATTCCATTAATCTTGTGTTTTGGGCCCCTGGAAGCATGAAAATCACTTTAAACATTCTAATTTTAGCTCTAACACTGATGATCCACCTACAAATGTGAACTGACGTTCAAAAATAAAACATTTGAAAACGGACCATTTTCCACATTTCTGAAGCATGACGTAATGGGGGGGTGTTATCTCTTTTGTCGAAAATCAGCCGTTTTTTGCTCGAACATTAAATGCCTCCAAATGGTATTTAATTAACTTCCCGAGCCCCTGGAAGCATGAAAATCACTTTAAACATGCTAATTTTAGCTCTAACACTGATGATCCACCTACAAATGTGAACTGACGTTCAAAAATAAAACATTTGAAAACGGACCATTTTCCACATTTCTGAAGCATGACGTAATGGGGGGGTGTTATCTCTTTTGTCGAAAATCAGCCGTTTTTGCTCGAACATTAAATGCCTCCAAATGGTATTTATTTCACTTCCCGGGGTGAAGAAACCCTTTTTGAGAACTCAGAGTGAGTAAATTGGCCATTTTCATGCACTTTTAACCATTCCATAAATCTTGTGTTTTGGGCCCCTGGAAGCATGAAAATCACTTTAAACATGCTAATTTTAGCTCTAACACTGATGATCCACCTACAAATGTGAACTGACGTTCAAAAATAAAACATTTGAAAACGGACCATTTTCCACATTTCTGAAGCATGACGTAATGGGGGGGGTGTTATCTCTTTTGTCGAAAATCAGCCGTTTTTGCTCGAACATTAAATGCCTCCAAATGGTATTTAATTAACTTCCCGAGCCCCTGGAAGCATGAAAATCACTTTAAACATGCTAATTTTAGCTCTAACACTGATGATCCACCTACAAATGTGAACTGACGTTCAAAAATAAAACATTTGAAAACGGACCATTTTCCATATTTCTGAAGCATGACGTAATGGGGGGGTGTTATCTCTTTTGTCGAAAATCAGCCGTTTTTGCTCGAACATTAAATGCCTCCAAATGGTATTTAATTAACTTCCCGGGGTGAAGAAACCCTTTTTGAGAACTCAGAGTGAGTAAATTGGCCATTTTCATGCACTTTTAACCATTCCATAAATCTTGTGTTTTGGGCCCCTGGAAGCATGAAAATCACTTTAAACATGCTAATTTTAGCTCTAACACTGATGATCCACCTACAAATGTGAACTGACGTTCAAAAATAAAACATTTGAAAACGGACCATTTTCCACATTTCTGAAGCATGACGTAATGGGGGGGTGTTATCTCTTTTGTCGAAAATCAGCCATTTTTGCTCGAACATTAAATGCCTCCAAATGGTATTTAATTAACTTCCCGAGCCCCTGGAAGCATGAAAATCACTTTAAACATGCTAATTTTAGCTCTAACACTGATGATCCACCTACAAATGTGAACTGACGTTCAAAAATAAAACATTTGAAAACGGACCATTTTCCACATTTCTGAAGCATGACGTAATGGGGGGGTGTTATCTCTTTTGTCGAAAATCAGCCGTTTTTGCTCGAACATTAAATGCCTCCAAATGGTATTTAATTCACTTCCCGAGCCCCTGGAAGCATGAAAATCACTTTAAACATGCTAATTTTAGCTCTAACACTGATGATCCACCTACAAATGTGAACTGACGTTCAAAAATAAAACATTTGAAAACGGACCATTTTCCACATTTCTGAAGCATGACGTAATGGGGGGGTGTTATCTCTTTTGTCGAAAATCAGCCGTTTTTGCTCGAACATTAAATGCCTCCAAATGGTATTTAATTCACTTCCCGAGCCCCTGGAAGCATGAAAATCACTTTAAACATGCTAATTTTAGCTCTAACACTGATGATCCACCTACAAATGTGAACTGACGTTCAAAAATAAAACATTTGAAAACGGACCATTTTCCACATTTCTGAAGCATGACGTAATGCGGAAAATCAGCCGTTTTTGCTCGAACATTAAATGCCTCCAAATGGTATTTAATTAACTTCCCGAGCCCCTGGAAGCATGAAAATCACTTTAAACATGCTAATTTTAGCTCTAACACTGATGATCCACCTACAAATGTGAACTGACGTTCAAAAATAAAACATTTGAAAACGGACCATTTTCCACATTTCTGAAGCATGACGTAATGGGGGGGTGTTATCTCTTTTGTCGAAAATCAGCCGTTTTTGCTCGAACATTAAATGCCTCCAAATGGTATTTATTTCACTTCCCGGGGTGAAGAAACCCTTTTTGAGAACTCAGAGTGAGTAAATTGGCCATTTTCATGCACTTTTAACCATTCCATTAATCTTGTGTTTTGGGCCCCTGGAAGCATGAAAATCACTTTAAACATGCTAATTTTAGCTCTAACACTGATGATCCACCTACAAATGTGAACTGACGTTCAAAAATAAAACATTTGAAAACGGACCATTTTCCACATTTCTGAAGCATGACGTAATGGGGGGGTGTTATCTCTTTTGTCGAAAATCAGCCGTTTTTGCTCGAACATTAAATGCCTCCAAATGGTATTTAATTAACTTCCCGAGCCCCTGGAAGCATGAAAATCACTTTAAACATGCTAATTTTAGCTCTAACACTGATGATCCACCTACAAATGTGAACTGACGTTCAAAAATAAAACATTTGAAAACGGACCATTTTCCACATTTCTGAAGCATGACGTAATGGGGGGGTGTTATCTCTTTTGTCGAAAATCAGCCGTTTTTGCTCGAACATTAAATGCCTCCAAATGGTATTTAATTAACTTCCCGGGGTGAAGAAACCCTTTTTGAGAACTCAGAGTGAGTAAATTGGCCATTTTCATGCACTTTTAACCATTCCATAAATCTTGTGTTTTGGGCCCCTGGAAGCATGAAAATCACTTTAAACATGCTAATTTTAGCTCTAACACTGATGATCCACCTACAAATGTGAACTGACGTTCAAAAATAAAACATTTGAAAACGGACCATTTTCCACATTTCTGAAGCATGACGTAATGGGGGGGTGTTATCTCTTTTGTCGAAAATCAGCCATTTTTGCTCGAACATTAAATGCCTCCAAATGGTATTTAATTAACTTCCCGAGCCCCTGGAAGCATGAAAATCACTTTAAACATGCTAATTTTAGCTCTAACACTGATGATCCACCTACAAATGTGAACTGACGTTCAAAAATAAAACATTTGAAAACGGACCATTTTCCACATTTCTGAAGCATGACATAATGGGGGGGTGTTATCTCTTTTGTCGAAAATCAGCCGTAAATGCCTCCAAATGGTATTTAATTCACTTCCCGAGCCCCTGGAAGCATGAAAATCACTTTAAACATGCTAATTTTAGCTCTAACACTGATGATCCACCTACAAATGTGAACTGACGTTCAAAAATAAAACATTTGAAAACGGACCATTTTCCACATTTCTGAAGCATGACGTAATGCGGAAAATCAGCCGTTTTTGCTCGAACATTAAATGCCTCCAAATGGTATTTAATTAACTTCCCGAGCCCCTGGAAGCATGAAAATCACTTTAAACATGCTAATTTTAGCTCTAACACTGATGATCCACCTACAAATGTGAACTGACGTTCAAAAATAAAACATTTGAAAACGGACCATTTTCCACATTTCTGAAGCATGACGTAATGGGGGGGTGTTATCTCTTTTGTCGAAAATCAGCCGTTTTTGCTCGAACATTAAATGCCTCCAAATGGTATTTATTTCACTTCCCGGGGTGAAGAAACCCTTTTTGAGAACTCAGAGTGAGTAAATTGGCCATTTTCATGCACTTTTAACCATTCCATTAATCTTGTGTTTTGGGCCCCTGGAAGCATGAAAATCACTTTAAACATGCTAATTTTAGCTCTAACACTGATGATCCACCTACAAATGTGAACTGACGTTCAAAAATAAAACATTTGAAAACGGACCATTTTCCACATTTCTGAAGCATGACGTAATGGGGGGGTGTTATCTCTTTTGTCGAAAATCAGCCGTTTTTGCTCGAACATTAAATGCCTCCAAATGGTATTTAATTAACTTCCCGAGCCCCTGGAAGCATGAAAATCACTTTAAACATGCTAATTTTAGCTCTAACACTGATGATCCACCTACAAATGTGAACTGACGTTCAAAAATAAAACATTTGAAAATGGACCATTTTCCACATTTCTGAAGCATGACGTAATGGGGGGGTGTTATCTCTTTTGTCGAAAATCAGCCGTTTTTGCTCAAACATTAAATGCCTCCAAATGGTATTTAATTAACTTCCCGGGGTGAAGAAACCCTTTTTGAGAACTCAGAGTGAGTAAATTGGCCATTTTCATGCACTTTTAACCCTTCCATAAATCTTGTGTTTTGGGCCCCTGGAAGCATGAAAATCACTTTAAACATGCTAATTTTAGCTCTAACACTGATGATCCACCTACAAATGTGAACTGACGTTCAAAAATAAAACATTTGAAAACGGACCATTTTCCACATTTCTGAAGCATGACGTAATGGGGGGGTGTTATCTCTTTTGTCGAAAATCAGCCGTTTTTGCTCGAACATTAAATGCCTCCAAATGGTATTTAATTAACTTCCCGAGCCCCTGGAAGCATGAAAATCACTTTAAACATGCTAATTTTAGCTCTAACACTGATGATCCACCTACAAATGTGAACTGACGTTCAAAAATAAAACATTTGAAAACGGATCATTTTCCACATTTCTGAAGCATGACGTAATGGGGGGGTGTTATCTCTTTTGTCGAAAATCAGCCGTTTTTGCTCGAACATTAAATGCCTCCAAATGGTATTTAATTAACTTCCCGGGGTGAAGAAACCCTTTTTGAGAACTCAGAGTGAGTAAATTGGCCATTTTCATGCACTTTTAACCATTCCATAAATCTTGTGTTTTGGGCCCCTGGAAGCATGAAAATCACTTTAAACATGCTAATTTTAGCTCTAACACTGATGATCCACCTACAAATGTGAACTGACGTTCAAAAATAAAACATTTGAAAACGGACCATTTTCCACATTTCTGAAGCATGACGTAATGGGGGGGTGTTATCTCTTTTGTCGAAAATCAGCCGTTTTTGCTCGAACATTAAATGCCTCCCAATGGTATTTAATTAACTTCCCGAGCCCCTGGAAGCATGAAAATCACTTTAAACATGCTAATTTTAGCTCTAACACTGATGATCCACCTACAAATGTGAACTGACGTTCAAAAATAAAACATTTGAAAACGGACCATTTTCCACATTTCTGAAGCATGACGTAATGGGGGGGTGTTATCTCTTTTGTCGAAAATCAGCCGTTTTTGCTCGAACATTAAATGCCTCCAAATGGTATTTATTTCACTTCCCGGGGTGAAGAAACCCTTTTTGAGAACTCAGAGTGAGTAAATTGGCCATTTTCATGCACTTTTAACCATTCCATAAATCTTGTGTTTTGGGCCCCTGGAAGCATGAAAATCACTTTAAACATGCTAATTTTAGCTCTAACACTGATGATCCACCTACAAATGTGAACTGACGTTCAAAAATAAAACATTTGAAAACGGACCATTTTCCACATTTCTGAAGCATGACGTAATGGGGGGGTGTTATCTCTTTTGTCGAAAATCTGCCGTTTTTGCTCGAACATTAAATGCCTCCAAATGGTATTTAATTAACTTCCCGAGCCCCTGGAAGCATGAAAATCACTTTAAACATGCTAATTTTAGCTCTAACACTGATGATCCACCTACAAATGTGAACTGACGTTCAAAAATAAAACATTTGAAAACGGACCATTTTCCACATTTCTGAAGCATGACGTAATGGGGGGGTGTTATCTCTTTTGTCGAAAATCAGCCGTTTTTGCTCGAACATTAAATGCCTCCAAATGGTATTTAATTAACTTCCCGAGCCCCTGGAAGCATGAAAATCACTTTAAACATGCTAATTTTAGCTCTAACACTGATGATCCACCTACAAATGTGAACTGACGTTCAAAAATAAAACATTTGAAAACGGACCATTTTCCACATTTCTGAAGCATGACGTAATGGGGGGGTGTTATCTCTTTTGTCGAAAATCAGCCGTTTTTGCTCGAACATTAAATGCCTCCAAATGGTATATATTTCACTTCCCGGGGTGAAGAAACCCTTTTTGAGAACTCAGAGTGAGTAAATTGGCCATTTTCATGCACTTTTAACCATTCCATTAATCTTGTGTTTTGGGCCCCTGGAAGCATGAAAATCACTTTAAACATGCTAATTTTAGCTCTAACACTGATGATCCACCTACTAATGTGAACTGACGTTCAAAAATAAAACATTTGAAAACAGACCATTTTCCACATTTCTGAAGCATGACGTAATGGGGGGGTGTTATCTCTTTTGTCGAAAATCAGCCGTTTTTGCTCAAACATTAAATGCCTCCAAATGGTATTTAATTAACTTCCCGGGGTGAAGAAACCCTTTTTGAGAACTCAGAGTGAGTAAATTGGCCATTTTCATGCACTTTTAACCCTTCCATAAATCTTGTGTTTTGGGCCCCTGGAAGCATGAAAATCACTTTAAACATGCTAATTTTAGCTCTAACACTGATGATCCACCTACAAATGTGAACTGACGTTCAAAAATAAAACATTTGAAAACGGACCATTTTCCACATTTCTGAAGCATGACGTAATGGGGGGGTGTTATCTCTTTTGTCGAAAATCTGCCGTTTTTGCTCGAACATTAAATGCCTCCAAATGGTATTTATTTCACTTCCCGGGGTGAAGAAACCCTTTTTGAGAACTCAGAGTGAGTAAATTGGCCATTTTCATGCACTTTTTACCATTCCATAAATCTTGTGTTTTGGGCCCCTGGAAGCATGAAAATCACTTTAAACATGCTAATTTTAGCTCTAACACTGATGATCCACCTACAAATGTGAACTGACGTTCAAAAATAAAACATTTGAAAACGGACCATTTTCCACATTTCTGAAGCATGACGTAATGGGGGGGTGTTATCTCTTTTGTCGAAAATCTGCCGTTTTTGCTCGAACATTAAATGCCTCCAAATGGTATTTAATTAACTTCCCGAGCCCCTGGAAGCATGAAAATCACTTTAAACATGCTAATTTTAGCTCTAACACTGATGATCCACCTACAAATGTGAACTGACGTTCAAAAATAAAACATTTGAAAACGGACCATTTTCCACATTTCTGAAACATGACGTAATGGGGGGGTGTTATCTCTTTTGTCGAAAATCAGCCGTTTTTGCTCGAACATTAAATGCCTCCAAATGGTATTTAATTAACTTCCCGAGCCCCTGGAAGCATGAAAATCACTTTAAACATGCTAATTTTAGCTCTAACACTGATGATCCACCTACAAATGTGAACTGACGTTCAAAAATAAAACATTTGAAAACGGACCATTTTCCACATTTCTGAAGCATGACGTAATGGGGGGGTGTTATCTCTTTTGTCGAAAATCAGCCGTTTTTGCTCGAACATTAAATGCCTCCAAATGGTATATATTTCACTTCCCGGGGTGAAGAAACCCTTTTTGAGAACTCAGAGTGAGTAAATTGGCCATTTTCATGCACTTTTAACCATTCCATTAATCTTGTGTTTTGGGCCCCTGGAAGCATGAAAATCACTTTAAACATGCTAATTTTAGCTCTAACACTGATGATCCACCTACTAATGTGAACTGACGTTCAAAAATAAAACATTTGAAAACAGACCATTTTCCACATTTCTGAAGCATGACGTAATGGGGGGGTGTTATCTCTTTTGTCGAAAATCAGCCGTTTTTGCTCAAACATTAAATGCCTCCAAATGGTATTTAATTAACTTCCCGGGGTGAAGAAACCCTTTTTGAGAACTCAGAGTGAGTAAATTGGCCATTTTCATGCACTTTTAACCCTTCCATAAATCTTGTGTTTTGGGCCCCTGGAAGCATGAAAATCACTTTAAACATGCTAATTTTAGCTCTAACACTGATGATCCACCTACAAATGTGAACTGACGTTCAAAAATAAAACATTTGAAAACGGACCATTTTCCACATTTCTGAAGCATGACGTAATGGGGGGGGTGTTATCTCTTTTGTCGAAAATCAGCCGTTTTTGCTCGAACATTAAATGCCTCCAAATGGTATTTAATTAACTTCCCGAGCCCCTGGAAGCATGAAAATCACTTTAAACATGCTCATTTTAGCTCTAACACTGATGATCCACCTACAAATGTGAACTGACGTTCAAAAATAAAACATTTGAAAACGGACCATTTTCCACATTTCTGAAGCATGACGTAATGGGGGGGTGTTATCTCTTTTGTCGAAAATCAGCCGTTTTTGCTCGAACATTAAATGCCTCCAAATGGTATTTAATTAACTTCCCGGGGTGAAGAAACCCTTTTTGAGAACTCAGAGTGAGTAAATTGGCCATTTTCATGCACTTTTAACCATTCCATAAATCTTGTGTTTTGGGCCCCTGGAAGCATGAAAATCACTTTAAACATGCTAATTTTAGCTCTAACACTGATGATCCACCTACAAATGTGAACTGACGTTCAAAAATAAAACATTTGAAAACGGACCATTTTCCACATTTCTGAAGCATGACGTAATGGGGGGGTGTTATCTCTTTTGTCGAAAATCAGCCGTTTTTGCTCGAACATTAAATGCCTCCAAATGGTATTTAATTAACTTCCCGAGCCCCTGGAAGCATGAAAATCCCTTTAAACATGCTAATTTTAGCTCTAACACTGATGATCCACCTACAAATGTGAACTGACGTTCAAAAATAAAACATTTGAAAACGGACCATTTTCCACATTTCTGAAGCATGACGTAATGGGGGGGTGTTATCTCTTTTGTCGAAAATCAGCCGTTTTTGCTCGAACATTAAATGCCTCCAAATGGTATTTATTTCACTTCCCGGGGTGAAGAAACCCTTTTTGAGAACTCAGAGTGAGTAAATTGGCCATTTTCATGCACTTTTAACCATTCCATAAATCTTGTGTTTTGGGCCCCTGGAAGCATGAAAATCACTTTAAACATGCTAATTTTAGCTCTAACACTGATGATCCACCTACAAATGTGAACTGACGTTCAAAAATAAAACATTTGAAAACGGACCATTTTCCACATTTCTGAAGCATGACGTAATGGGGGGGTGTTATCTCTTTTGTCGAAAATCTGCCGTTTTTGCTCGAACATTAAATGCCTCCAAATGGTATTTAATTAACTTCCCGAGCCCCTGGAAGCATGAAAATCACTTTAAACATGCTAATTTTAGCTCTAACACTGATGATCCACCTACAAATGTGAACTGACGTTCAAAAATAAAACATTTGAAAACGGACCATTTTCCACATTTCTGAAGCATGACGTAATGGGGGGGTGTTATCTCTTTTGTCGAAAATCAGCCGTTTTTGCTCGAACATTAAATGCCTCCAAATGGTATTTAATTAACTTCCCGAGCCCCTGGAAGCATGAAAATCACTTTAAACATGCTAATTTTAGCTCTAACACTGATGATCCACCTACAAATGTGAACTGACGTTCAAAAATAAAACATTTGAAAACGGACCATTTTCCACATTTCTGAAGCATGACGTAATGGGGGGGTGTTATCTCTTTTGTCGAAAATCAGCCGTTTTTGCTCGAACATTAAATGCCTCCAAATGGTATTTATTTCACTTCCCGGGGTGAAGAAACCCTTTTTGAGAACTCAGAGTGAGTAAATTGGCCATTTTCATGCACTTTTAACCATTCCATAAATCTTGTGTTTTGGGCCCCTGGAAGCATGAAAATCACTTTAAACATGCTAATTTTAGCTCTAACACTGATGATCCACCTACAAATGTGAACTGACGTTCAAAAATAAAACATTTGAAAACGGACCATTTTCCACATTTCTGAAGCATGACGTAATGGGGGGGTGTTATCTCTTTTGTCGAAAATCAGCCGTTTTTGCTCGAACATTAAATGCCTCCAAATGGTATTTAATTAACTTCCCGAGCCCCTGGAAGCATGAAAATCACTTTAAACATGCTAATTTTAGCTCTAACACTGATGATCCACCTACAAATGTGAACTGACGTTCAAAAATAAAACATTTGAAAACGGACCATTTCCCACATTTCTGAAGCATGACGTAATGGGGGGGTGTTATCTCTTTTGTCGAAAATCAGCCGTTTTTGCTCGAACATTAAATGCCTCCAAATGGTATTTAATTAACTTCCCGAGCCCCTGGAAGCATGAAAATCACTTTAAACATGCTAATTTTAGCTCTAACACTGATGATCCACCTACAAATGTGAACTGACGTTCAAAAATAAAACATTTGAAAACGGACAATTTTCCACATTTCTGAAGCATGACGTAATGGGGGGGGGGTGTTATCTCTTTTGTCGAAAATCAGCCGTTTTTGCTCGAACATTAAATGCCTCCAAATGGTATTTAATTAACTTCCCGAGCCCCTGGAAGCATGAAAATCACTTTAAACATGCTAATTTTAGCTCTAACACTGATGATCCACCTACAAATGTGAACTGACGTTCAAAAATAAAACATTTGAAAACGGACCATTTTCCACATTTCTGAAGCATGACGTAATGGGGGGGTGTTATCTCTTTTGTCGAAAATCAGCCGTTTTTGCTCGAACATTAAATGCCTCCAAATGGTATTTAATTAACTTCCCGGGGTGAAGAAACCCTTTTTGAGAACTCAGAGTGAGTAAATTGGCCATTTTCATGCACTTTTAACCATTCCATAAATCTTGTGTTTTGGGCCCCTGGAAGCATGAAAATCACTTTAAACATGCTAATTTTAGCTCTAACACTGATGATCCACCTACAAATGTGAACTGACGTTCAAAAATAAAACATTTGAAAACGGACCATTTTCCACATTTCTGAAGCATGACATAATGGGGGGGTGTTATCTCTTTTGTCGAAAATCAGCCGTTTTTGCTCAAACATTAAATGCCTCCAAATGGTATTTAATTAACTTCCCGAGCCCCTGGAAGCATGAAAATCACTTTAAACATGCTAATTTTAGCTCTAACACTGATGATCCACCTACAAATGTGAACTGACGTTCAAAAATAAAACATTTGAAAACGGACCATTTTCCACATTTCTGAAGCATGACGTAATGGGGTGGTGTTATCTCTTTTGTCGAAAATCAGCCGTTTTTGCTCGAACATTAAATGCCTCCAAATGGTATTTAATTAACTTCCCGGGGTGAAGAAACCCTTTTTGAGAACTCAGAGTGAGTAAATTGGCCATTTTCATGCACTTTTAACCATTCCATAAATCTTGTGTTTTGGGCCCCTGGAAGCATGAAAATCACTTTAAACATGCTAATTTTAGCACTAACACTGATGATCCACCTACAAATGTGAACTGACGTTCAAAAATAAAACATTTGAAAACGGACCATTTTCCACATTTCTGAAGCATGACGTAATGGGGGGGTGTTATCTCTTTTGTCGAAAATCAGCCGTTTTTGCTCGAACATTAAATGCCTCCAAATGGTATTTAATTAACTTCCCGAGCCCCTGGAAGCATGAAAATCACTTTAAACATGCTAATTTTAGCTCTAACACTGATGATCCACCTACAAATGTGAACTGACGTTCAAAAATAAAACATTTGAAAACGGACCATTTTCCACATTTCTGAAGCATGACGTAATGGGGGGGTGTTATCTCTTTTGTCGAAAATCAGCCGTTTTTGCTCGAACATTAAATGCCTCCAAATGGTATTTAATTAACTTCCCGGGGTGAAGAAACCCTTTTTGAGAACTCAGAGTGAGTAAATTGGCCATTTTCATGCACTTTTAACCATTCCATAAATCTCGTGTTTTGGGCCCATGGAAGCATGAAAATCACTTTAAACATGCTAATTTTAGCTCTAACACTGATGATCCACCTACAAATGTGAACTGACGTTCAAAAATAAAACATTTGAAAACGGACCATTTTCCACATTTCTGAAGCATGACGTAATGGGGGGGGGTGTTATCTCTTTTGTCGAAAATCAGCCGTTTTTGCTCGAAAATTAAATGCCTCCAAATGTTATTTAATTAACTTCCCGAGCCCCTGGAAGCATGAAAATCACTTTAAACATGCTAATTTTAGCTCTAACACTGATGATCCACCTACAAATGTGAACTGACGTTCAAAAATAAAACATTTGAAAACGGACCATTTTCCACATTTCTGAAGCATGACGTAATGGGGGGGTGTTATCTCTTTTGTCGAAAATCAGCCGTTTTTGCTCAAACATTAAATGCCTCCAAATGGTATTTAATTAACTTCCCGGGGTGAAGAAACCCTTTTTGAGAACTCAGAGTGAGTAAATTGGCCATTTTCATGCACTTTTAACCATTTCATTAATCTTGTGTTTTGGGCCCCTGGAAGCATGAAAATCACTTTAAACATGCTAATTTTAGCTCTAACACTGATGATCCACCTACAAATGTGAACTGACGTTCAAAAATAAAACATTTGAAAACGGACCATTTTCCACATTTCTGAAGCATGACGTAATGGGGGGGTGTTATCTCTTTTGTCGAAAATCAGCCGTTTTTGCTCGAACATTAAATGCCTCCAAATGGTATTTAATTAACTTCCCGGGGTGAAGAAACCCTTTTTGAGAACTCAGAGTGAGTAAATTGGCCATTTTCATGCACTTTTAACCATTCCATAAATCTTGTGTTTTGGGCCCCTGGAAGCATGAAAATCACTTTAAACATGCTAATTTTAGCTCTAACACTGATGATCCACCTACAAATGTGAACTGACGTTCAAAAATAAAACATTTGAAAACGGACCATTTTCCACATTTCTGAAGCATGACGTAATGGGGGGGGGTGTTATCTCTTTTGTCGAAAATCAGCCGTTTTTGCTCGAACATTAAATGCCTCCAAATCGTATTTATTTCACTTCCCGAGCCCCTGGAAGCATGAAAATCACTTTAAACATGCTAATTTTAGCTCTAACACTGATGATCCACCTACAAATGTGAACTGACGTTCAAAAATAAAACATTTGAAAACGGACCATTTTCCACATTTCTGAAGCATGACGTAATGAGGGGGTGTTATCTCTTTTGTCGAAAATCAGCCGTTTTTGCTCGAACATTAAATGCCTCCAAATGGTATTTAATTAACTTCCCGAGCCCCTGGAAGCATGAAAATCACTTTAAACATGCTAATTTTAGCTCTAACACTGATGATCCACCTACAAATGTGAACTGACGTTCAAAAATAAAACATTTGAAAACGGACCATTTTCCACATTTCTGAAGCATGACGTAATGGGGGGGTGTTATCTCTTTTGTCGAAAATCAGCCGTTTTTGCTCGAACATTAAATGCCTCCAAATTGTATTTAATTAACTTCCCGGGGTGAAGAAACCCTTTTTGAGAACTCAGAGTGAGTAAATTGGCCATTTTCATGCACTTTTAACCATTCCATAAATCTTGTGTTTTGGGCCCCTGGAAGCATGAAAATCACTTTAAACATGCTAATTTTAGCTCTAACACTGATGATCCACCTACAAATGTGAACTGACGTTCAAAAATAAAACATTTGAAAACGGACCATTTTCCACATTTCTGAAGCATGACGTAATGGGGGGGTGTTATCTCTTTTGTCGAAAATCAGCCGTTTTTGCTCGAACATTAAATGCCTCCAAGTGGTATTTAATTAACTTCCCGAGCCCCTGGAAGCATGAAAATCACTTTAAACATGCTAATTTTAGCTCTAACACTGATGATCCACCTACAAATGTGAACTGACGTTCAAAAATAAAACATTTGAAAACGGACCATTTTCCACATTTCTGAAGCATGACGTAATGAGGGGGTGTTATCTCTTTTGTCGAAAATCAGCCGTTTTTGCTCGAACATTAAATGCCTCCAAATGGTATTTAATTAACTTCCCGAGCCCCTGGAAGCATGAAAATCACTTTAAACATGCTAATTTTAGCTCTAACACTGATGATCCACCTACAAATGTGAACTGACGTTCAAAAATAAAACATTTGAAAACGGACCATTTTCCACATTTCTGAAGCATGACGTAATGGGGGGGTGTTATCTCTTTTGTCGAAAATCAGCCGTTTTTGCTCGAACATTAAATGCCTCCAAATTGTATTTAATTAACTTCCCGGGGTGAAGAAACCCTTTTTGAGAACTCAGAGTGAGTAAATTGGCCATTTTCATGCACTTTTAACCATTCCATAAATCTTGTGTTTTGGGCCCCTGGAAGCATGAAAATCACTTTAAACATGCTAATTTTAGCTCTAACACTGATGATCCACCTACAAATGTGAACTGACGTTCAAAAATAAAACATTTGAAAACGGACCATTTTCCACATTTCTGAAGCATGACGTAATGGGGGGGTGTTATCTCTTTTGTCGAAAATCAGCCGTTTTTGCTCGAACATTAAATGCCTCCAAATGGTATTTAATTAACTTCCCGGGGTGAAGAAACCCTTTTTGAGAACTCAGAGTGAGTAAATTGGCCATTTTCATGCACTTTTAACCATTCCATAAATCTTGTGTTTTGGGCCCCTGGAAGCATGAAAATCACTTTAAACATGCTAATTTTAGCTCTAACACTGATGATCCACCTACAAATGTGAACTGACGTTCAAAAATAAAACATTTGAAAACGGACCATTTTCCACATTTCTGGAGCATGACGTAATGGGGGGTGTTATCTCTTTTGTCGAAAATCAGCCGTTTTTGCTCGAACATTAAATGCCTCCAAATGGTATTTAATTAACTTCCCGGGGTGTAGAAACCCTTTTTGAGAACTCAGAGTGAGTAAATTGGCCATTTTCATGCACTTTTAACCATTCCATAAATCTTGTGTTTTGGGCCCCTGGAAGCATGAAAATCACTTTAAACATGCTAATTTTAGCACTAACACTGATGATCCACCTACAAATGTGAACTGACGTTCAAAAATAAAACATTTGAAAACGGACCATTTTCCACATTTCTGAAGCATGACGTAATGGGGGGGTGTTATCTCTTTTGTCGAAAATCAGCCGTTTTTGCTCGAACATTAAATGCCTCCAAATGGTATTTAATTAACTTCCCGGGGTGAAGAAACCCTTTTTGAGAACTCAGAGTGAGTAAATTGGCCATTTTCATGCACTTTTAACCAATCCATAAATCTTGTGTTTTGGGCCCCTGGAAGCATGAAAATCACTTTAAACATGCTAATTTTAGCTCTAACACTGATGATCCACCTACAAATGTGAACTGACGTTCAAAAATAAAACATTTGAAAACGGACCATTTTCCACATTTCTGAAGCATGACGTAATGGGGGGGGGTGTTATCTCTTTTGTCGAAAATCAGCCGTTTTTGCTCGAAAATTAAATGCCTCCAAATGGTATTTAATTAACTTCCCGAGCCCCTGGAAGCATGAAAATCACTTTAAACATGCTAATTTTAGCTCTAACACTGATGATCCACCTACAAATGTGAACTGACGTTCAAAAATAAAACATTTGAAAACGGACCATTTTCCACATTTCTGAAGCATGACGTAATGGGGGGGTGTTATCTCTTTTGTCGAAAATCAGCCGTTTTTGCTCGAACATTAAATGCCTCCAAATGGTATTTATTTCACTTCCCGGGGTGAAGAAACCCTTTTTGAGAACTCAGAGTGAGTAAATTGGCCATTTTCATGCACTTTTAACCATTCCATAAATCTTGTGTTTTGGGCCCCTGGAAGCATGAAAATCACTTTAAACATGCTAATTTTAGCTCTAACACTGATGATCCACCTACAAATGTGAACTGACGTTCAAAAATAAAACATTTGAAAACGGACCATTTTCCACATTTCTGAAGCATGACGTAATGGGGGGGGGGGTGTTATCTCTTTTGTCGAAAATCAGCCGTTTTTGCTCGAACATTAAATGCCTCCAAATGGTATTTAATTAACTTCCCGAGCCCCTGGAAGCATGAAAATCACTTTAAACATGCTAATTTTAGCTCTAACACTGATGATCCACCTACAAATGTGAACTGACGTTCAAAAATAAAACATTTGAAAACGGACCATTTTCCACATTTCTGAAGCATGACGTAATGGGGGGGTGTTATCTCTTTTGTCGAAAATCAGCCGTTTTTGCTCGAACATTAAATGCCTCCAAATGGTATTTATTTCACTTCCCGGGGTGAAGAAACCCTTTTTGAGAACTCAGAGTGAGTAAATTGGCCATTTTCATGCACTTTTAACCATTCCATTAATCTTGTGTTTTGGGCCCCTGGAAGCATGAAAATCACTTTAAACATGCTAATTTAAGCTCTAACACTGATGATCCACCTACAAATGTGAACTGACGTTCAAAAATAAAACATTTCAAAACGGACCATTTTCCACATTTCTGAAGCATGACGTAATGGGGGGGTGTTATCTCTTTTGTCGAAAATCAGCCGTTTTTGCTCGAACATTAAATGCCTCCAAATGGTATTTAATTAACTTCCCGAGCCCCTGGAAGCATGAAAATCACTTTAAACATGCTAATTTTAGCTCTAACACTGATGATCCACCTACAAATGTGAACTGACGTTCAAAAATAAAACATTTGAAAACGGACCATTTTCCACATTTCTGAAGCATGACGTAATGGGGGGGGGTGTTATCTCTTTTGTCGAAAATCAGCCGTTTTTGCTCGAACATTAAATGCCTCCAAATGGTATTTATTTAACTTCCCGAGCCCCTGGAAGCATGAAAATCACTTTAAACATGCTAATTTTAGCTCTAACACTGATGATCCACCTACAAATGTGAACTGACGTTCAAAAATAAAACATTTGAAAACGGACCATTTTCCACATTTCTGAAGCATGACGTAATGGGGGGGTGTTATCTCTTTTGTCGAAAATCAGCCGTTTTTGCTCGAACATTAAATGCCTCCAAATGGTATTTATTTCACTTCCCGGGGTGAAGAAACCCTTTTTGAGAACTCAGAGTGAGTAAATTGGCCATTTTCATGCACTTTTAACCATTCCATTAATCTTGTGTTTTGGGCCCCTGGAAGCATGAAAATCTTTTTAAACATGCTAATTTTAGCTCTAACACTGATGATCCACCTACAAATGTGAACTGACGTTCAAAAATAAAACATTTGAAAACGGACCATTTTCCACATTTCTGAAGCATGACGTAATGGGGGGGTGTTATCTCTTTTGTCGAAAATCAGCCGTTTTTGCTCAAACATTAAATGCCTCCAAATGGTATTTTATTAACTTCCCGAGCCCCTGGAAGCATGAAAATCACTTTAAACATGCTAATTTTAGCTCTAACACTGATGATCCACCTACAAATGTGAACTGACGTTCAAAAATAAAACATTTGAAAACGGACCATTTTCCACATTTCTGAAGCATGACGTAATGGGGGGGTGTTATCTCTTTTGTCGAAAATCAGCCGTTTTTGCTTGAACATTAAATGCCTCCAAATGGTATTTAATTAACTTCCCGGGGTGAAGAAACCCTTTTTGAGAACTCAGAGTGAGTAAATTGGCCATTTTCATGCACTTTTAACCATTCCATAAATCTTGTGTTTTGGGCCCCTGGAAGCATGAAAATCACTTTAAACATGCTAATTTTAGCACTAACACTGATGATCCACCTACAAATGTGAACTGACGTTCAAAAATAAAACATTTGAAAACGGACCATTTTCCACATTTCTGAAGCATGACGTAATGGGGGGGTGTTATCTCTTTTGTCGAAAATCAGCCGTTTTTGCTCGAACATTAAATGCCTCCAAATGGTATTTAATTAACTTCCCGAGCCCCTGGAAGCATGAAAATCACTTTAAACATGCTAATTTTAGCTCTAACACTGATGATCCACCTACAAATGTGAACTGACGTTCAAAAATAAAACATTTGAAAACGGACCATTTTCCACATTTCTGAAGCATGACGTAATGGGGGGGTGTTATCTCTTTTGTCGAAAATCAGCCGTTTTTGCTCGAACATTAAATGCCTCCAAATGGTATTTATTTCACTTCCCGGGGTGAAGAAACCCTTTTTGAGAACTCAGAGTGAGTAAATTGGCCATTTTCATGCACTTTTAACCATTCCATAAATCTTGTGTTTTGGGCCCCTGGAAGCATGAAAATCACTTTAAACATGCTAATTTTAGCTCTAACACTGATGATCCACCTACAAATGTGAACTGACGTTCAAAAATAAAACATTTCAAAACGGACCATTTTCCACATTTCTGAAGCATGACGTAATGGGGGGGTGTTATCTCTTTTGTCGAAAATCAGCCGTTTTTGCTCGAACATTAAATGCCTCCAAATGGTATTTAATTAACTTCCCGAGCCCCTGGAAGCATGAAAATCACTTTAAACATGCTAATTTTAGCTCTAACACTGATGATCCACCTACAAATGTGAACTGACGTTCAAAAATAAAACATTTGAAAACGGACCATTTTCCACATTTCTGAAGCATGACGTAATGGGGGGGGGTGTTATCTCTTTTGTCGAAAATCAGCCGTTTTTGCTCGAACATTAAATGCCTCCAAATGGTATTTATTTAACTTCCCGAGCCCCTGGAAGCATGAAAATCACTTTAAACATGCTAATTTTAGCTCTAACACTGATGATCCACCTACAAATGTGAACTGACGTTCAAAAATAAAACATTTGAAAACGGACCATTTTCCACATTTCTGAAGCATGACGTAATGGGGGGGTGTTATCTCTTTTGTCGAAAATCAGCCGTTTTTGCTCGAACATTAAATGCCTCCAAATGGTATTTATTTCACTTCCCGGGGTGAAGAAACCCTTTTTGAGAACTCAGAGTGAGTAAATTGGCCATTTTCATGCACTTTTAACCATTCCATTAATCTTGTGTTTTGGGCCCCTGGAAGCATGAAAATCTTTTTAAACATGCTAATTTTAGCTCTAACACTGATGATCCACCTACAAATGTGAACTGACGTTCAAAAATAAAACATTTGAAAACGGACCATTTTCCACATTTCTGAAGCATGACGTAATGGGGGGGTGTTATCTCTTTTGTCGAAAATCAGCCGTTTTTGCTCAAACATTAAATGCCTCCAAATGGTATTTTATTAACTTCCCGAGCCCCTGGAAGCATGAAAATCACTTTAAACATGCTAATTTTAGCTCTAACACTGATGATCCACCTACAAATGTGAACTGACGTTCAAAAATAAAACATTTGAAAACGGACCATTTTCCACATTTCTGAAGCATGACGTAATGGGGGGGTGTTATCTCTTTTGTCGAAAATCAGCCGTTTTTGCTTGAACATTAAATGCCTCCAAATGGTATTTAATTAACTTCCCGGGGTGAAGAAACCCTTTTTGAGAACTCAGAGTGAGTAAATTGGCCATTTTCATGCACTTTTAACCATTCCATAAATCTTGTGTTTTGGGCCCCTGGAAGCATGAAAATCACTTTAAACATGCTAATTTTAGCACTAACACTGATGATCCACCTACAAATGTGAACTGACGTTCAAAAATAAAACATTTGAAAACGGACCATTTTCCACATTTCTGAAGCATGACGTAATGGGGGGGTGTTATCTCTTTTGTCGAAAATCAGCCGTTTTTGCTCGAACATTAAATGCCTCCAAATGGTATTTAATTAACTTCCCGAGCCCCTGGAAGCATGAAAATCACTTTAAACATGCTAATTTTAGCTCTAACACTGATGATCCACCTACAAATGTGAACTGACGTTCAAAAATAAAACATTTGAAAACGGACCATTTTCCACATTTCTGAAGCATGACGTAATGGGGGGGTGTTATCTCTTTTGTCGAAAATCAGCCGTTTTTGCTCGAACATTAAATGCCTCCAAATGGTATTTATTTCACTTCCCGGGGTGAAGAAACCCTTTTTGAGAACTCAGAGTGAGTAAATTGGCCATTTTCATGCACTTTTAACCATTCCATAAATCTTGTGTTTTGGGCCCCTGGAAGCATGAAAATCACTTTAAACATGCTAATTTTAGCTCTAACACTGATGATCCACCTACAAATGTGAACTGACGTTCAAAAATAAAACATTTGAAAACGGACCATTTTCCACATTTCTGAAGCATGACGTAATGGGGGGGGTGTTATCTCTTTTGTCGAAAATCAGCCGTTTTTGCTCGAAAATTAAATGCCTCCAAATGTTATTTAATTAACTTCCCGAGCCCCTGGAAGCATGAAAATCACTTTAAACATGCTAATTTTAGCTCTAACACTGATGATCCACCTACAAATGTGAACTGACGTTCAAAAATAAAACATTTGAAAACGGACCATTTTCCACATTTCTGAAGCATGACGTAATGGGGGGGTGTTATCTCTTTTGTCGAAAATCAGCCGTTTTTGCTCAAACATTAAATGCCTCCAAATGGTATTTAATTAACTTCCCGGGGTGAAGAAACCCTTTTTGAGAACTCAGAGTGAGTAAATTGGCCATTTTCATGCACTTTTAACCATTTCATTAATCTTGTGTTTTGGGCCCCTGGAAGCATGAAAATCACTTTAAACATGCTAATTTTAGCTCTAACACTGATGATCCACCTACAAATGTGAACTGACGTTCAAAAATAAAACATTTGAAAACGGACCATTTTCCACATTTCTGAAGCATGACGTAATGGGGGGGTGTTATCTCTTTTGTCGAAAATCAGCCGTTTTTGCTCGAACATTAAATGCCTCCAAATGGTATTTAATTAACTTCCCGGGGTGAAGAAACCCTTTTTGAGAACTCAGAGTGAGTAAATTGGCCATTTTCATGCACTTTTAACCATTCCATAAATCTTGTGTTTTGGGCCCCTGGAAGCATGAAAATCACTTTAAACATGCTAATTTTAGCTCTAACACTGATGATCCACCTACAAATGTGAACTGACGTTCAAAAATAAAACATTTGAAAACGGACCATTTTCCACATTTCTGAAGCATGACGTAATGGGGGGGGTGTTATCTCTTTTGTCGAAAATCAGCCGTTTTTGCTCGAACATTAAATGCCTCCAAATCGTATTTATTTCACTTCCCGAGCCCCTGGAAGCATGAAAATCACTTTAAACATGCTAATTTTAGCTCTAACACTGATGATCCACCTACAAATGTGAACTGACGTTCAAAAATAAAACATTTGAAAACGGACCATTTTCCACATTTCTGAAGCATGACGTAATGAGGGGGTGTTATCTCTTTTGTCGAAAATCAGCCGTTTTTGCTCGAACATTAAATGCCTCCAAATGGTATTTAATTAACTTCCCGAGCCCCTGGAAGCATGAAAATCACTTTAAACATGCTAATTTTAGCTCTAACACTGATGATCCACCTACAAATGTGAACTGACGTTCAAAAATAAACATTTGAAAACGGACCATTTTCCACATTTCTGAAGCATGACGTAATGGGGGGGTGTTATCTCTTTTGTCGAAAATCAGCCGTTTTTGCTCGAACATTAAATGCCTCCAAATTGTATTTAATTAACTTCCCGGGGTGAAGAAACCCTTTTTGAGAACTCAGAGTGAGTAAATTGGCCATTTTCATGCACTTTTAACCATTCCATAAATCTTGTGTTTTGGGCCCCTGGAAGCATGAAAATCACTTTAAACATGCTAATTTTAGCTCTAACACTGATGATCCACCTACAAATGTGAACTGACGTTCAAAAATAAAACATTTGAAAACGGACCATTTTCCACATTTCTGAAGCATGACGTAATGGGGGGGTGTTATCTCTTTTGTCGAAAATCAGCCGTTTTTGCTCGAACATTAAATGCCTCCAAGTGGTATTTAATTAACTTCCCGAGCCCCTGGAAGCATGAAAATCACTTTAAACATGCTAATTTTAGCTCTAACACTGATGATCCACCTACAAATGTGAACTGACGTTCAAAAATAAAACATTTGAAAACGGACCATTTTCCACATTTCTGAAGCATGACGTAATGAGGGGGTGTTATCTCTTTTGTCGAAAATCAGCCGTTTTTGCTCGAACATTAAATGCCTCCAAATGGTATTTAATTAACTTCCCGAGCCCCTGGAAGCATGAAAATCACTTTAAACATGCAAATTTTAGCTCTAACACTGATGATCCACCTACAAATGTGAACTGACGTTCAAAAATAAAACATTTGAAAACGGACCATTTTCCACATTTCTGAAGCATGACGTAATGGGGGGGTGTTATCTCTTTTGTCGAAAATCAGCCGTTTTTGCTCGAACATTAAATGCCTCCAAATTGTATTTAATTAACTTCCCGGGGTGAAGAAACCCTTTTTGAGAACTCAGAGTGAGTAAATTGGCCATTTTCATGCACTTTTAACCATTCCATAAATCTTGTGTTTTGGGCCCCTGGAAGCATGAAAATCACTTTAAACATGCTAATTTTAGCTCTAACACTGATGATCCACCTACAAATGTGAACTGACGTTCAAAAATAAAACATTTGAAAACGGACCATTTTCCACATTTCTGAAGCATGACGTAATGGGGGGGTGTTATCTCTTTTGTCGAAAATCAGCCGTTTTTGCTCGAACATTAAATGCCTCCAAATGGTATTTAATTAACTTCCCGGGGTGAAGAAACCCTTTTTGAGAACTCAGAGTGAGTAAATTGGCCATTTTCATGCACTTTTAACCATTCCATAAATCTTGTGTTTTGGGCCCCTGGAAGCATGAAAATCACTTTAAACATGCTAATTTTAGCTCTAACACTGATGATCCACCTACAAATGTGAACTGACGTTCAAAAATAAAACATTTGAAAACGGACCATTTTCCACATTTCTGAAGCATGACGTAATGGGGGGGTGTTATCTCTTTTGTCGAAAATCAGCCGTTTTTGCTCGAACATTAAATGCCTCCAAATGGTATTTAATTAACTTCCCGGGGTGAAGAAACCCTTTTTGAGAACTCAGAGTGAGTAAATTGGCCATTTTCATGCACTTTTAACCATTCCATAAATCTTGTGTTTTGGGCCCCTGGAAGCATGAAAATCACTTTAAACATGCTAATTTTAGCACTAACACTGATGATCCACCTACAAATGTGAACTGACGTTCAAAAATAAAACATTTGAAAACGGACCATTTTCCACATTTCTGAAGCATGACGTAATGGGGGGGTGTTATCTCTTTTGTCGAAAATCAGCCGTTTTTGCTCGAACATTAAATGCCTCCAAATGGTATTTAATTAACTTCCCGGGGTGAAGAAACCCTTTTTGAGAACTCAGAGTGAGTAAATTGGCCATTTTCATGCACTTTTAACCAATCCATAAATCTTGTGTTTTGGGCCCCTGGAAGCATGAAAATCACTTTAAACATGCTAATTTTAGCTCTAACACTGATGATCCACCTACAAATGTGAACTGACGTTCAAAAATAAAACATTTGAAAACGGACCATTTTCCACATTTCTGAAGCATGACGTAATGGGGGGGGTGTTATCTCTTTTGTCGAAAATCAGCCGTTTTTGCTCGAAAATTAAATGCCTCCAAATGGTATTTAATTAACTTCCCGAGCCCCTGGAAGCATGAAAATCACTTTAAACATGCTAATTTTAGCTCTAACACTGATGATCCACCTACAAATGTGAACTGACGTTCAAAAATAAAACATTTGAAAACGGACCATTTTCCACATTTCTGAAGCATGACGTAATGGGGGGGGTGTTATCTCTTTTGTCGAAAATCAGCCGTTTTTGCTCGAACATTAAATGCCTCCAAATGGTATTTATTTCACTTCCCGGGGTGAAGAAACCCTTTTTGAGAACTCAGAGTGAGTAAATTGGCCATTTTCATGCACTTTTAACCATTCCATAAATCTTGTGTTTTGGGCCCCTGGAAGTATGAAAATCACTTTAAACATGCTAATTTTAGCTCTAACACTGATGATCCACCTACAAATGTGAACTGACGTTCAAAAATAAAACATTTGAAAACGGACCATTTTCCACATTTCTGAAGCATGACGTAATGGGGGGGGGGTGTTATCTCTTTTGTCGAAAATCAGCCGTTTTTGCTCGAACATTAAATGCCTCCAAATGGTATTTAATTAACTTCCCGAGCCCCTGGAAGCATGAAAATCACTTTAAACATGCTAATTTTAGCTCTAACACTGATGATCCACCTACAAATGTGAACTGACGTTCAAAAATAAAACATTTGAAAACGGACCATTTTCCACATTTCTGAAGCATGACGTAATGGGGGGGTGTTATCTCTTTTGTCGAAAATCAGCCGTTTTTGCTCGAACATTAAATGCCTCCAAATGGTATTTATTTCACTTCCCGGGGTGAAGAAACCCTTTTTGAGAACTCAGAGTGAGTAAATTGGCCATTTTCATGCACTTTTAACCATTCCATTAATCTTGTGTTTTGGGCCCCTGGAAGCATGAAAATCACTTTAAACATGCTAATTTAAGCTCTAACACTGATGATCCACCTACAAATGTGAACTGACGTTCAAAAATAAAACATTTCAAAACGGACCATTTTCCACATTTCTGAAGCATGACGTAATGGGGGGGTGTTATCTCTTTTGTCGAAAATCAGCCGTTTTTGCTCGAACATTAAATGCCTCCAAATGGTATTTAATTAACTTCCCGAGCCCCTGGAAGCATGAAAATCACTTTAAACATGCTAATTTTAGCTCTAACACTGATGATCCACCTACAAATGTGAACTGACGTTCAAAAATAAAACATTTGAAAACGGACCATTTTCCACATTTCTGAAGCATGACGTAATGGGGGGGGGTGTTATCTCTTTTGTCGAAAATCAGCCGTTTTTGCTCGAACATTAAATGCCTCCAAATGGTATTTATTTAACTTCCCGAGCCCCTGGAAGCATGAAAATCACTTTAAACATGCTAATTTTAGCTCTAACACTGATGATCCACCTACAAATGTGAACTGACGTTCAAAAATAAAACATTTGAAAACGGACCATTTTCCACATTTCTGAAGCATGACGTAATGGGGGGGTGTTATCTCTTTTGTCGAAAATCAGCCGTTTTTGCTCGAACATTAAATGCCTCCAAATGGTATTTATTTCACTTCCCGGGGTGAAGAAACCCTTTTTGAGAACTCAGAGTGAGTAAATTGGCCATTTTCATGCACTTTTAACCATTCCATTAATCTTGTGTTTTGGGCCCCTGGAAGCATGAAAATCTTTTTAAACATGCTAATTTTAGCTCTAACACTGATGATCCACCTACAAATGTGAACTGACGTTCAAAAATAAAACATTTGAAAACGGACCATTTTCCACATTTCTGAAGCATGACGTAATGGGGGGGTGTAATCTCTTTTGTCGAAAATCAGCCGTTTTTGCTCAAACATTAAATGCCTCCAAATGGTATTTAATTAACTTCCCGAGCCCCTGGAAGCATGAAAATCACTTTAAACATGCTAATTTTAGCTCTAACACTGATGATCCACCTACAAATGTGAACTGACGTTCAAAAATAAAACATTTGAAAACGGACCATTTTCCACATTTCTGAAGCATGACGTAATGGGGGGGTGTTATCTCTTTTGTCGAAAATCAGCCGTTTTTGCTCGAACATTAAATGCCTCCAAATGGTATTTAATTAACTTCCCGGGGTGAAGAAACCCTTTTTGAGAACTCAGAGTGAGTAAATTGGCCATTTTCATGCACTTTTAACCATTCCATAAATCTTGTGTTTTGGGCCCCTGGAAGCATGAAAATCACTTTAAACATGCTAATTTTAGCACTAACACTGATGATCCACCTACAAATGTGAACTGACGTTCAAAAATAAAACATTTGAAAACGGACCATTTTCCACATTTCTGAAGCATGACGTAATGGGGGGGTGTTATCTCTTTTGTCGAAAATCAGCCGTTTTTGCTCGAACATTAAATGCCTCCAAATGGTATTTAATTAACTTCCCGAGCCCCTGGAAGCATGAAAATCACTTTAAACATGCTAATTTTAGCTCTAACACTGATGATCCACCTACAAATGTGAACTGACGTTCAAAAATAAAACATTTGAAAACGGACCATTTTCCACATTTCTGAAGCATGACGTAATGGGGGGGTGTTATCTCTTTTGTCGAAAATCAGCCGTTTTTGCTCGAACATTAAATGCCTCCAAATGGTATTTATTTCACTTCCCGGGGTGAAGAAACCCTTTTTGAGAACTCAGAGTGAGTAAATTGGCCATTTTCATGCACTTTTAACCATTCCATAAATCTTGTGTTTTGGGCCCCTGGAAGCATGAAAATCACTTTAAACATGCTAATTTTAGCTCTAACACTGATGATCCACCTACAAATGTGAACTGACGTTCAAAAATAAAACATTTGAAAACGGACCATTTTCCACATTTCTGAAGCATGACGTAATGGGGGGGGTGTTATCTCTTTTGTCGAAAATCAGCCGTTTTTGCTCGAACATTAAATGCCTCCAAATGGTATTTAATTAACTTCCCGAGCCCCTGGAAGCATGAAAATCACTTTAAACATGCTAATTTTAGCTCTAACACTGATGATCCACCTACAAATGTGAACTGACGTTCAAAAATAAAACATTTGAAAACGGACCATTTTCCATATTTCTGAAGCATGACGTAATGGGGGGGTGTTATCTCTTTTGTCGAAAATCAGCCGTTTTTGCTCGAACATTAAATGCCTCCAAATGGTATTTAATTAACTTCCCGGGGTGAAGAAACCCTTTTTGAGAACTCAGAGTGAGTAAATTGGCCATTTTCATGCACTTTTAACCATTCCATAAATCTTGTGTTTTGGGCCCCTGGAAGCATGAAAATCACTTTAAACATGCTAATTTTAGCTCTAACACTGATGATCCACCTACAAATGTGAACTGACGTTCAAAAATAAAACATTTGAAAACGGACCATTTTCCACATTTCTGAAGCATGACGTAATGGGGGGGTGTTATCTCTTTTGTCGAAAATCAGCCATTTTTGCTCGAACATTAAATGCCTCCAAATGGTATTTAATTAACTTCCCGAGCCCCTGGAAGCATGAAAATCACTTTAAACATGCTAATTTTAGCTCTAACACTGATGACCCACCTACAAATGTGAACTGACGTTCAAAAATAAAACATTTGAAAACGGACCATTTTCCACATTTCTGAAGCATGACGTAATGGGGGGGTGTTATCTCTTTTGTCGAAAATCAGCCGTTTTTGCTCGAACATTAAATGCCTCCAAATGGTATTTAATTCACTTCCCGAGCCCCTGGAAGCATGAAAATCACTTTAAACATGCTAATTTTAGCTCTAACACTGATGATCCACCTACAAATGTGAACTGACGTTCAAAAATAAAACATTTGAAAACGGACCATTTTCCACATTTCTGAAGCATGACGTAATGGGGGGGTGTTATCTCTTTTGTCGAAAATCAGCCGTTTTTGCTCGAACATTAAATGCCTCCAAATGGTATTTAATTCACTTCCCGAGCCCCTGGAAGCATGAAAATCACTTTAAACATGCTAATTTTAGCTCTAACACTGATGATCCACCTACAAATGTGAACTGACGTTCAAAAATAAAACATTTGAAAACGGACCATTTTCCACATTTCTGAAGCATGACGTAATGCGGAAAATCAGCCGTTTTTGCTCGAACATTAAATGCCTCCAAATGGTATTTAATTAACTTCCCGAGCCCCTGGAAGCATGAAAATCACTTTAAACATGCTAATTTTAGCTCTAACACTGATGATCCACCTACAAATGTGAACTGACGTTCAAAAATAAAACATTTGAAAACGGACCATTTTCCACATTTCTGAAGCATGACGTAATGGGGGGGTGTTATCTCTTTTGTCGAAAATCAGCCGTTTTTGCTCGAACATTAAATGCCTCCAAATGGTATTTATTTCACTTCCCGGGGTGAAGAAACCCTTTTTGAGAACTCAGAGTGAGTAAATTGGCCATTTTCATGCACTTTTAACCATTCCATTAATCTTGTGTTTTGGGCCCCTGGAAGCATGAAAATCACTTTAAACATGCTAATTTTAGCTCTAACACTGATGATCCACCTACAAATGTGAACTGACGTTCAAAAATAAAACATTTGAAAACGGACCATTTTCCACATTTCTGAAGCATGACGTAATGGGGGGGTGTTATCTCTTTTGTCGAAAATCAGCCGTTTTTGCTCGAACATTAAATGCCTCCAAATGGTATTTAATTAACTTCCCGAGCCCCTGGAAGCATGAAAATCACTTTAAACATGCTAATTTTAGCTCTAACACTGATGATCCACCTACAAATGTGAACTGACGTTCAAAAATAAAACATTTGAAAACGGACCATTTTCCACATTTCTGAAGCATGACGTAATGGGGGGGTGTTATCTCTTTTGTCGAAAATCAGCCGTTTTTGCTCGAACATTAAATGCCTCCAAATGGTATTTAATTAACTTCCCAGGGTGAAGAAACCCTTTTTGAGAACTCAGAGTGAGTAAATTGGCCATTTTCATGCACTTTTAACCATTCCATAAATCTTGTGTTTTGGGCCCCTGGAAGCATGAAATTCACTTTAAACATGCTAATTTTAGCTCTAACACTGATGATCCACCTACAAATGTGAACTGACGTTCAAAAATAAAACATTTGAAAACGGACCATTTTCCACATTTCTGAAGCATGACGTAATGGGGGGGTGTTATCTCTTTTGTCGAAAATCAGCCATTTTTGCTCGAACATTAAATGCCTCCAAATGGTATTTAATTAACTTCCCGAGCCCCTGGAAGCATGAAAATCACTTTAAACATGCTAATTTTAGCTCTAACACTGATGATCCACCTACAAATGTGAACTGACGTTCAAAAATAAAACATTTGAAAACGGACCATTTTCCACATTTCTGAAGCATGACATAATGGGGGGGTGTTATCTCTTTTGTCGAAAATCAGCCGTAAATGCCTCCAAATGGTATTTAATTCACTTCCCGAGCCCCTGGAAGCATGAAAATCACTTTAAACATGCTAATTTTAGCTCTAACACTGATGATCCACCTACAAATGTGAACTGACGTTCAAAAATAAAACATTTGAAAACGGACCATTTTCCACATTTCTGAAGCATGACGTAATGCGGAAAATCAGCCGTTTTTGCTCGAACATTAAATGCCTCCAAATGGTATTTAATTAACTTCCCGAGCCCCTGGAAGCATGAAAATCACTTTAAACATGCTAATTTTAGCTCTAACACTGATGATCCACCTACAAATGTGAACTGACGTTCAAAAATAAAACATTTGAAAACGGACCATTTTCCACATTTCTGAAGCATGACGTAATGGGGGGGTGTTATCTCTTTTGTCGAAAATCAGCCGTTTTTGCTCGAACATTAAATGCCTCCAAATGGTATTTATTTCACTTCCCGGGGTGAAGAAACCCTTTTTGAGAACTCAGAGTGAGTAAATTGGCCATTTTCATGCACTTTTAACCATTCCATTAATCTTGTGTTTTGGGCCCCTGGAAGCATGAAAATCACTTTAAACATGCTAATTTTAGCTCTAACACTGATGATCCACCTACAAATGTGAACTGACGTTCAAAAATAAAACATTTGAAAACGGACCATTTTCCACATTTCTGAAGCATGACGTAATGGGGGGGTGTTATCTCTTTTGTCGAAAATCAGCCGTTTTTGCTCGAACATTAAATGCCTCCAAATGGTATTTAATTAACTTCCCGAGCCCCTGGAAGCATGAAAATCACTTTAAACATGCTAATTTTAGCTCTAACACTGATGATCCACCTACAAATGTGAACTGACGTTCAAAAATAAAACATTTGAAAACGGACCATTTTCCACATTTCTGAAGCATGACGTAATGGGGGGGTGTTATCTCTTTTGTCGAAAATCAGCCGTTTTTGCTCAAACATTAAATGCCTCCAAATGGTATTTAATTAACTTCCCGGGGTGAAGAAACCCTTTTTGAGAACTCAGAGTGAGTAAATTGGCCATTTTCATGCACTTTTAACCCTTCCATAAATCTTGTGTTTTGGGCCCCTGGAAGCATGAAAATCACTTTAAACATGCTAATTTTAGCTCTAACACTGATGATCCACCTACAAATGTGAACTGACGTTCAAAAATAAAACATTTGAAAACGGACCATTTTCCACATTTCTGAAGCATGACGTAATGGGGGGGTGTTATCTCTTTTGTCGAAAATCAGCCGTTTTTGCTCGAACATTAAATGCCTCCAAATGGTATTTAATTAACTTCCCGAGCCCCTGGAAGCATGAAAATCACTTTAAACATGCTAATTTTAGCTCTAACACTGATGATCCACCTACAAATGTGAACTGACGTTCAAAAATAAAACATTTGAAAACGGACCATTTTCCACATTTCTGAAGCATGACGTAATGGGGGGGTGTTATCTCTTTTGTCGAAAATCAGCCGTTTTTGCTCGAACATTAAATGCCTCCAAATGGTATTTAATTAACTTCCCGGGGTGAAGAAACCCTTTTTGAGAACTCAGAGTGAGTAAATTGGCCATTTTCATGCACTTTTAACCATTCCATAAATCTTGTGTTTTGGGCCCCTGGAAGCATGAAAATCACTTTAAACATGCTAATTTTAGCTCTAACACTGATGATCCACCTACAAATGTGAACTGACGTTCAAAAATAAAACATTTGAAAACGGACCATTTTCCACATTTCTGAAGCATGACGTAATGGGGGGGTGTTATCTCTTTTGTCGAAAATCAGCCGTTTTTGCTCGAACATTAAATGCCTCCCAATGGTATTTAATTAACTTCCCGAGCCCCTGGAAGCATGAAAATCACTTTAAACATGCTAATTTTAGCTCTAACACTGATGATCCACCTACAAATGTGAACTGACGTTCAAAAATAAAACATTTGAAAACTGACCATTTTCCACATTTCTGAAGCATGACGTAATGGGGGGGTGTTATCTCTTTTGTCGAAAATCAGCCGTTTTTGCTCGAACATTAAATGCCTCCAAATGGTATTTATTTCACTTCCCGGGGTGAAGAAACCCTTTTTGAGAACTCAGAGTGAGTAAATTGGCCATTTTCATGCACTTTTAACCATTCCATAAATCTTGTGTTTTGGGCCCCTGGAAGCATGAAAATCACTTTAAACATGCTAATTTTAGCTCTAACACTGATGATCCACCTACAAATGTGAACTGACGTTCAAAAATAAAACATTTGAAAACGGACCATTTTCCACATTTCTGAAGCATGACGTAATGGGGGGGTGTTATCTCTTTTGTCGAAAATCTGCCGTTTTTGCTCGAACATTAAATGCCTCCAAATGGTATTTAATTAACTTCCCGAGCCCCTGGAAGCATGAAAATCACTTTAAACATGCTAATTTTAGCTCTAACACTGATGATCCACCTACAAATGTGAACTGACGTTCAAAAATAAAACATTTGAAAACGGACCATTTTCCACATTTCTGAAGCATGACGTAATGGGGGGGTGTTATCTCTTTTGTCGAAAATCAGCCGTTTTTGCTCGAACATTAAATGCCTCCAAATGGTATTTAATTAACTTCCCGAGCCCCTGGAAGCATGAAAATCACTTTAAACATGCTAATTTTAGCTCTAACACTGATGATCCACCTACAAATGTGAACTGACGTTCAAAAATAAAACATTTGAAAACGGACCATTTTCCACATTTCTGAAGCATGACGTAATGGGGGGGTGTTATCTCTTTTGTCGAAAATCAGCCGTTTTTGCTCGAACATTAAATGCCTCCAAATGGTATATATTTCACTTCCCGGGGTGAAGAAACCCTTTTTGAGAACTCAGAGTGAGTAAATTGGCCATTTTCATGCACTTTTAACCATTCCATTAATCTTGTGTTTTGGGCCCCTGGAAGCATGAAAATCACTTTAAACATGCTAATTTTAGCTCTAACACTGATGATCCACCTACTAATGTGAACTGACGTTTAAAAATAAAACATTTGAAAACAGACCATTTTCCACATTTCTGAAGCATGACGGAATGGGGGGGTGTTATCTCTTTTGTCGAAAATCAGCCGTTTTTGCTCAAACATTAAATGCCTCCAAATGGTATTTAATTAACTTCCCGGGGTGAAGAAACCCTTTTTGAGAACTCAGAGTGAGTAAATTGGCCATTTTCATGCACTTTTAACCCTTCCATAAATCTTGTGTTTTGGGCCCCTGGAAGCATGAAAATCACTTTAAACATGCTAATTTTAGCTCTAACACTGATGATCCACCTACAAATGTGAACTGACGTTCAAAAATAAAACATTTGAAAACGGACCATTTTCCACATTTCTGAAGCATGACGTAATGGGGGGGTGTTATCTCTTTTGTCGAAAATCAGCCGTTTTTGCTCGAACATTAAATGCCTCCAAATGGTATTTAATTAACTTCCCGAGCCCCTGGAAGCATGAAAATCACTTTAAACATGCTCATTTTAGCTCTAACACTGATGATCCACCTACAAATGTGAACTGACGTTCAAAAATAAAACATTTGAAAACGGACCATTTTCCACATTTCTGAAGCATGACGTAATGGGGGGGTGTTATCTCTTTTGTCGAAAATCAGCCGTTTTTGCTCGAACATTAAATGCCTCCAAATGGTATTTAATTAACTTCCCGGGGTGAAGAAACCCTTTTTGAGAACTCAGAGTGAGTAAATTGGCCATTTTCATGCACTTTTAACCATTCCATAAATCTTGTGTTTTGGGCCCCTGGAAGCATGAAAATCACTTTAAACATGCTAATTTTAGCTCTAACACTGATGATCCACCTACAAATGTGAACTGACGTTCAAAAATAAAACATTTGAAAACGGACCATTTTCCACATTTCTGAAGCATGACGTAATGGGGGGTGTTATCTCTTTTGTCGAAAATCAGCCGTTTTTGCTCGAACATTAAATGCCTCCAAATGGTATTTAATTAACTTCCCGAGCCCCTGGAAGCATGAAAATCCCTTTAAACATGCTAATTTTAGCTCTAACACTGATGATCCACCTACAAATGTGAACTGACGTTCAAAAATAAAACATTTGAAAACGGACCATTTTCCACATTTCTGAAGCATGACGTAATGGGGGGGTGTTATCTCTTTTGTCGAAAATCTGCCGTTTTTGCTCGAACATTAAATGCCTCCAAATGGTATTTAATTAACTTCCCGAGCCCCTGGAAGCATGAAAATCACTTTAAACATGCTAATTTTAGCTCTAACACTGATGATCCACCTACAAATGTGAACTGACGTTCAAAAATAAAACATTTGAAAACGGACCATTTTCCACATTTCTGAAGCATGACGTAATGGGGGGGTGTTATCTCTTTTGTCGAAAATCAGCCGTTTTTGCTCGAACATTAAATGCCTCCAAATGGTATTTAATTAACTTCCCGAGCCCCTGGAAGCATGAAAATCACTTTAAACATGCTAATTTTAGCTCTAACACTGATGATCCACCTACAAATGTGAACTGACGTTCAAAAATAAAACATTTGAAAACGGACCATTTTCCACATTTCTGAAGCATGACGTAATGGGGGGGTGTTATCTCTTTTGTCGAAAATCAGCCGTTTTTGCTCGAACATTAAATGCCTCCAAATGGTATTTATTTCACTTCCCGGGGTGAAGAAACCCTTTTTGAGAACTCAGAGTGAGTAAATCGGCCATTTTCATGCACTTTTAACCATTCCATAAATCTTGTGTTTTGGGCCCCTGGAAGCATGAAAATCACTTTAAACATGCTAATTTTAGCTCTAACACTGATGATCCACCTACAAATGTGAACTGACGTTCAAAAATAAAACATTTGAAAACGGACCATTTTCCACATTTCTGAAGCATGACGTAATGGGGGGGTGTTATCTCTTTTGTCGAAAATCAGCCGTTTTTGCTCGAACATTAAATGCCTCCAAATGGTATTTAATTAACTTCCCGAGCCCCTGGAAGCATGAAAATCACTTTAAACATGCTAATTTTAGCTCTAACACTGATGATCCACCTACAAATGTGAACTGACGTTCAAAAATAAAACATTTGAAAACGGACCATTTTCCACATTTCTGAAGCATGACGTAATGGGGGGGTGTTATCTCTTTTGTCGAAAATCAGCCGTTTTTGCTCGAACATTAAATGCCTCCAAATGGTATTTAATTAACTTCCCGAGCCCCTGGAAGCATGAAAATCACTTTAAACATGCTAATTTTAGCTCTAACACTGATGATCCACCTACAAATGTGAACTGACGTTCAAAAATAAAACATTTGAAAACGGACCATTTTCCACATTTCTGAAGCATGACGTAATGGGGGGGGGTGTTATCTCTTTTGTCGAAAATCAGCCGTTTTTGCTCGAACATTAAATGCCTCCAAATGGTATTTAATTAACTTCCCGAGCCCCTGGAAGCATGAAAATCACTTTAAACATGCTAATTTTAGCTCTAACACTGATGATCCACCTACAAATGTGAACTGACGTTCAAAAATAAAACATTTGAAAACGGACCATTTTCCACATTTCTGAAGCATGACGTAATGGGGGGGTGTTATCTCTTTTGTCGAAAATCAGCCGTTTTTGCTCGAACATTAAATGCCTCCAAATGGTATTTAATTAACTTCCCGGGGTGAAGAAACCCTTTTTGAGAACTCAGAGTGAGTAAATTGGCCATTTTCATGCACTTTTAACCATTCCATAAATCTTGTGTTTTGGGCCCCTGGAAGCATGAAAATCACTTTAAACATGCTAATTTTAGCTCTAACACTGATGATCCACCTACAAATGTGAACTGACGTTCAAAAATAAAACATTTGAAAACGGACCATTTTCCACATTTCTGAAGCATGACATAATGGGGGGGTGTTATCTCTTTTGTCGAAAATCAGCCGTTTTTGCTCAAACATTAAATGCCTCCAAATGGTATTTAATTAACTTCCCGGGGTGAAGAAACCCTTTTTGAGAACTCAGAGTGAGTAAATTGGCCATTTTCATGCACTTTTAACCATTCCATAAATCTTGTGTTTTGGGCCCCTGGAAGCATGAAAATCACTTTAAACATGCTAATTTTAGCACTAACACTGATGATCCACCTACAAATGTGAACTGACGTTCAAAAATAAAACATTTGAAAACGGACCATTTTCCACATTTCTGAAGCATGACGTAATGGGGGGGTGTTATCTCTTTTGTCGAAAATCAGCCGTTTTTGCTCGAACATTAAATGCCTCCAAATGGTATTTAATTAACTTCCCGAGCCCCTGGAAGCATGAAAATCACTTTAAACATGCTAATTTTAGCTCTAACACTGATGATCCACCTACAAATGTGAACTGACGTTCAAAAATAAAACATTTGAAAACGGACCATTTTCCACATTTCTGAAGCATGACGTAATGGGGGGGTGTTATCTCTTTTGTCGAAAATCAGCCGTTTTTGCTCGAACATTAAATGCCTCCAAATGGTATTTAATTAACTTCCCGGGGTGAAGAAACCCTTTTTGAGAACTCAGAGTGAGTAAATTGGCCATTTTCATGCACTTTTAACCATTCCATAAATCTCGTGTTTTGGGCCCATGGAAGCATGAAAATCACTTTAAACATGCTAATTTTAGCTCTAACACTGATGATCCACCTACAAATGTGAACTGACGTTCAAAAATAAAACATTTGAAAACGGACCATTTTCCACATTTCTGAAGCATGACGTAATGGGGGGGGGGGTTATCTCTTTTGTCGAAAATCAGCCGTTTTTGCTCGAAAATTAAATGCCTCCAAATGTTATTTAATTAACTTCCCGAGCCCCTGGAAGCATGAAAATCACTTTAAACATGCTAATTTTAGCTCTAACACTGATGATCCACCTACAAATGTGAACTGACGTTCAAAAATAAAACATTTGAAAACGGACCATTTTCCACATTTCTGAAGCATGACGTAATGGGGGGGTGTTATCTCTTTTGTCGAAAATCAGCCGTTTTTGCTCAAACATTAAATGCCTCCAAATGGTATTTAATTAACTTCCCGGGGTGAAGAAACCCTTTTTGAGAACTCAGAGTGAGTAAATTGGCCATTTTCATGCACTTTTAACCATTTCATTAATCTTGTGTTTTGGGCCCCTGGAAGCATGAAAATCACTTTAAACATGCTAATTTTAGCTCTAACACTGATGATCCACCTACAAATGTGAACTGACGTTCAAAAATAAAACATTTGAAAACGGACCATTTTCCACATTTCTGAAGCATGACGTAATGGGGGGGTGTTATCTCTTTTGTCGAAAATCAGCCGTTTTTGCTCGAACATTAAATGCCTCCAAATGGTATTTAATTAACTTCCCGGGGTGAAGAAACCCTTTTTGAGAACTCAGAGTGAGTAAATTGGCCATTTTCATGCACTTTTAACCATTCCATAAATCTTGTGTTTTGGGCCCCTGGAAGCATGAAAATCACTTTAAACATGCTAATTTTAGCTCTAACACTGATGATCCACCTACAAATGTGAACTGACGTTCAAAAATAAAACATTTGAAAACGGACCATTTTCCACATTTCTGAAGCATGACGTAATGGGGGGGGTGTTATCTCTTTTGTCGAAAATCAGCCGTTTTTGCTCGAACATTAAATGCCTCCAAATCGTATTTATTTCACTTCCCGAGCCCCTGGAAGCATGAAAATCACTTTAAACATGCTAATTTTAGCTCTAACACTGATGATCCACCTACAAATGTGAACTGACGTTCAAAAATAAAACATTTGAAAACGGACCATTTTCCACATTTCTGAAGCATGACGTAATGGGGGGGTGTTATCTCTTTTGTCGAAAATCAGCCGTTTTTGCTCGAACATTAAATGCCTCCAAATGGTATTTATTTCACTTCCCGGGGTGAAGAAACCCTTTTTGAGAACTCAGAGTGAGTAAATTGGCCATTTTCATGCACTTTTAACCATTCCATAAATCTTGTGTTTTGGGCCCCTGGAAGCATGAAAATCACTTTAAACATGCTAATTTTAGCTCTAACACTGATGATCCACCTACAAATGTGAACTGACGTTCAAAAATAAAACATTTGAAAACGGACCATTTTCCACATTTCTGAAGCATGACGTAATGGGGGGGTGTTATCTCTTTTGTCGAAAATCAGCCGTTTTTGCTCGAACATTAAATGCCTCCAAATGGTATTTAATTAACTTCCCGAGCCCCTGGAAGCATGAAAATCACTTTAAACATGCTAATTTTAGCTCTAACACTGATGATCCACCTACAAATGTGAACTGACGTTCAAAAATAAAACATTTGAAAACGGACCATTTTCCACATTTCTGAAGCATGACGTAATGGGGGGGTGTTATCTCTTTTGTCGAAAATCAGCCGTTTTTGCTCGAACATTAAATGCCTCCAAATGGTATTTAATTAACTTCCCGAGCCCCTGGAAGCATGAAAATCACTTTAAACATGCTAATTTTAGCTCTAACACTGATGATCCACCTACAAATGTGAACTGACGTTCAAAAATAAAACATTTGAAAACGGACCATTTTCCACATTTCTGAAGCATGACGTAATTGGGGGGGGTGTTATCTCTTTTGTCGAAAATCAGCCGTTTTTGCTCGAACATTAAATGCCTCCAAATGGTATTTAATTAACTTCCCGAGCCCCTGGAAGCATGAAAATCACTTTAAACATGCTAATTTTAGCTCTAACACTGATGATCCACCTACAAATGTGAACTGACGTTCAAAAATAAAACATTTGAAAACGGACCATTTTCCACATTTCTGAAGCATGACGTAATGGGGGGGTGTTATCTCTTTTGTCGAAAATCAGCCGTTTTTGCTCGAACATTAAATGCCTCCAAATGGTATTTAATTAACTTCCCGGGGTGAAGAAACCCTTTTTGAGAACTCAGAGTGAGTAAATTGGCCATTTTCATGCACTTTTAACCATTCCATAAATCTTGTGTTTTGGGCCCCTGGAAGCATGAAAATCACTTTAAACATGCTAATTTTAGCTCTAACACTGATGATCCACCTACAAATGTGAACTGACGTTCAAAAATAAAACATTTGAAAACGGACCATTTTCCACATTTCTGAAGCATGACATAATGGGGGGGTGTTATCTCTTTTGTCGAAAATCAGCCGTTTTTGCTCAAACATTAAATGCCTCCAAATGGTATTTAATTAACTTCCCGGGGTGAAGAAACCCTTTTTGAGAACTCAGAGTGAGTAAATTGGCCATTTTCATGCACTTTTAACCATTCCATAAATCTTGTGTTTTGGGCCCCTGGAAGCATGAAAATCACTTTAAACATGCTAATTTTAGCACTAACACTGATGATCCACCTACAAATGTGAACTGACGTTCAAAAATAAAACATTTGAAAACGGACCATTTTCCACATTTCTGAAGCATGACGTAATGGGGGGGTGTTATCTCTTTTGTCGAAAATCAGCCGTTTTTGCTCGAACATTAAATGCCTCCAAATGGTATTTAAATAACTTCCCGAGCCCCTGGAAGCATGAAAATCACTTTAAACATGCTAATTTTAGCTCTAACACTGATGATCCACCTACAAATGTGAACTGACGTTCAAAAATAAAACATTTGAAAACGGACCATTTTCCACATTTCTGAAGCATGACGTAATGGGGGGGTGTTATCTCTTTTGTCGAAAATCAGCCGTTTTTGCTCGAACATTAAATGCCTCCAAATGGTATTTAATTAACTTCCCGGGGTGAAGAAACCCTTTTTGAGAACTCAGAGTGAGTAAATTGGCCATTTTCATGCACTTTTAACCATTCCATAAATCTCGTGTTTTGGGCCCATGGAAGCATGAAAATCACTTTAAACATGCTAATTTTAGCTCTAACACTGATGATCCACCTACAAATGTGAACTGACGTTCAAAAATAAAACATTTGAAAACGGACCATTTTCCACATTTCTGAAGCATGACGTAATGGGGGGGGGTGTTATCTCTTTTGTCGAAAATCAGCCGTTTTTGCTCGAAAATTAAATGCCTCCAAATGTTATTTAATTAACTTCCCGAGCCCCTGGAAGCATGAAAATCACTTTAAACATGCTAATTTTAGCTCTAACACTGATGATCCACCTACAAATGTGAACTGACGTTCAAAAATAAAACATTTGAAAACGGACCATTTTCCACATTTCTGAAGCATGACGTAATGGGGGGGTGTTATCTCTTTTGTCGAAAATCAGCCGTTTTTGCTCAAACATTAAATGCCTCCAAATGGTATTTAATTAACTTCCCGGGGTGAAGAAACCCTTTTTGAGAACTCAGAGTGAGTAAATTGGCCATTTTCATGCACTTTTAACCATTTCATTAATCTTGTGTTTTGGGCCCCTGGAAGCATGAAAATCACTTTAAACATGCTAATTTTAGCTCTAACACTGATGATCCACCTACAAATGTGAACTGACGTTCAAAAATAAAACATTTGAAAACGGACCATTTTCCACATTTCTGAAGCATGACGTAATGGGGGGGTGTTATCTCTTTTGTCGAAAATCAGCCGTTTTTGCTCGAACATTAAATGCCTCCAAATGGTATTTAATTAACTTCCCGGGGTGAAGAAACCCTTTTTGAGAACTCAGAGTGAGTAAATTGGCCATTTTCATGCACTTTTAACCATTCCATAAATCTTGTGTTTTGGGCCCCTGGAAGCATGAAAATCACTTTAAACATGCTAATTTTAGCTCTAACACTGATGATCCACCTACAAATGTGAACTGACGTTCAAAAATAAAACATTTGAAAACGGACCATTTTCCACATTTCTGAAGCATGACGTAATGGGGGGGGTGTTATCTCTTTTGTCGAAAATCAGCCGTTTTTGCTCGAACATTAAATGCCTCCAAATCGTATTTATTTCACTTCCCGAGCCCCTGGAAGCATGAAAATCACTTTAAACATGCTAATTTTAGCTCTAACACTGATGATCCACCTACAAATGTGAACTGACGTTCAAAAATAAAACATTTGAAAACGGACAATTTTCCACATTTCTGAAGCATGACGTAATGAGGGGGTGTTATCTCTTTTGTCGAAAATCAGCCATTTTTGCTCGAACATTAAATGCCTCCAAATGGTATTTAATTAACTTCCCGAGCCCCTGGAAGCATGAAAATCACTTTAAACATGCTAATTTTAGCTCTAACACTGATGATCCACCTACAAATGTGAACTGACGTTCAAAAATAAAACATTTGAAAACGGACCATTTTCCACATTTCTGAAGCATGACGTAATGGGGGGGTGTTATCTCTTTTGTCGAAAATCAGCCGTTTTTGCTCGAACATTAAATGCCTCCAAATGGTATTTAATTCACTTCCCGGGGTGAAGAAACCCTTTTTGAGAACTCAGAGTGAGTAAATTGGCCATTTTCATGCACTTTTAACCATTCCATAAATCTTGTGTTTTGGGCCCCTGGAAGCATGAAAATCACTTTAAACATGCTAATTTTAGCTCTAACACTGATGATCCACCTACAAATGTGAACTGACGTTCAAAAATAAAACATTTGAAAACGGACCATTTTCCACATTTCTGAAGCATGACGTAATGGGGGGGTGTTATCTCTTTTGTCGAAAATCAGCCGTTTTTGCTCGAACATTAAATGCCTCCAAATTGTATTTAATTAACTTCCCGGGGTGAAGAAACCCTTTTTGAGAACTCAGAGTGAGTAAATTGGCCATTTTCATGCACTTTTAACCATTCCATAAATCTTGTGTTTTGGGCCCCTGGAAGCATGAAAATCACTTTAAACATGCTAATTTTAGCTCTAACACTGATGATCCACCTACAAATGTGAACTGACGTTCAAAAATAAAACATTTGAAAACGGACCATTTTCCACATTTCTGAAGCATGACGTAATGGGGGGGTGTTATCTCTTTTGTCGAAAATCTGCCGTTTTTGCTCGAACATTAAATGCCTCCAAGTGGTATTTAATTAACTTCCCGAGCCCCTGGAAGCATGAAAATCACTTTAAACATGCTAATTTTAGCTCTAACACTGATGATCCACCTACAAATGTGAACTGACGTTCAAAAATAAAACATTTGAAAACGGACCATTTTCCACATTTCTGAAGCATGACGTAATGAGGGGGTGTTATCTCTTTTGTCGAAAATCAGCCGTTTTTGCTCGAACATTAAATGCCTCCAAATGGTATTTAATTAACTTCCCGAGCCCCTGGAAGCATGAAAATCACTTTAAACATGCTAATTTTAGCTCTAACACTGATGATCCACCTACAAATGTGAACTGACGTTCAAAAATAAAACATTTGAAAACGGACCATTTTCCACATTTCTGAAGCATGACGTAATGGGGGGGTGTTATCTCTTTTGTCGAAAATCAGCCGTTTTTGCTCGAACATTAAATGCCTCCAAATTGTATTTAATTAACTTCCCGGGGTGAAGAAACCCTTTTTGAGAACTCAGAGTGAGTAAATTGGCCATTTTCATGCACTTTTAACCATTCCATAAATCTTGTGTTTTGGGCCCCTGGAAGCATGAAAATCACTTTAAACATGCTAATTTTAGCTCTAACACTGATGATCCACCTACAAATGTGAACTGACGTTCAAAAATAAAACATTTGAAAACGGACCATTTTCCACATTTCTGAAGCATGACGTAATGGGGGGGTGTTATCTCTTTTGTCGAAAATCAGCCGTTTTTGCTCGAACATTAAATGCCTCCAAATGGTATTTAATTAACTTCCCGGGGTGAAGAAACCCTTTTTGAGAACTCAGAGTGAGTAAATTGGCCATTTTCATGCACTTTTAACCATTCCATAAATCTTGTGTTTTGGGCCCCTGGAAGCATGAAAATCACTTTAAACATGCTAATTTTAGCTCTAACACTGATGATCCACCTACAAATGTGAACTGACGTTCAAAAATAAAACATTTGAAAACGGACCATTTTCCACATTTCTGAAGCATGACGTAATGGGGGGGTGTTATCTCTTTTGTCGAAAATCAGCCGTTTTTGCTCGAACATTAAATGCCTCCAAATGGTATTTAATTAACTTCCCGAGCCCCTGGAAGCATGAAAATCACTTTAAACATGCTAATTTTAGCTCTAACACTGATGATCCACCTACAAATGTGAACTGACGTTCAAAAATAAAACATTTGAAAACGGACCATTTTCCACATTTCTGAAGCATGACGTAATGGGGGGGTGTTATCTCTTTTGTCGAAAATCAGCCGTTTTTGCTCGAACATTAAATGCCTCCAAATGGTATTTAATTAACTTCCCGGGGTGAAGAAACCCTTTTTGAGAACTCAGAGTGAGTAAATTGGCCATTTTCATGCACTTTTAACCATTCCATAAATCTTGTGTTTTGGGCCCCTGGAAGCATGAAAATCACTTTAAACATGCTAATTTTAGCACTAACACTGATGATCCACCTACAAATGTGAACTGACGTTCAAAAATAAAACATTTGAAAACGGACCATTTTCCACATTTCTGAAGCATGACGTAATGGGGGGGTGTTATCTCTTTTGTCGAAAATCAGCCGTTTTTGCTCGAACATTAAATGCCTCCAAATGGTATTTAATTAACTTCCCGGGGTGAAGAAACCCTTTTTGAGAACTCAGAGTGAGTAAATTGGCCATTTTCATGCACTTTTAACCAATCCATAAATCTTGTGTTTTGGGCCCCTGGAAGCATGAAAATCACTTTAAACATGCTAATTTTAGCTCTAACACTGATGATCCACCTACAAATGTGAACTGACGTTCAAAAATAAAACATTTGAAAACGGACCATTTTCCACATTTCTGAAGCATGACGTAATGGGGGGGGTGTTATCTCTTTTGTCGAAAATCAGCCGTTTTTGCTCGAAAATTAAATGCCTCCAAATGGTATTTAATTAACTTCCCGAGCCCCTGGAAGCATGAAAATCACTTTAAACATGCTAATTTTAGCTCTAACACTGATGATCCACCTACAAATGTGAACTGACGTTCAAAAATAAAACATTTGAAAACGGACCATTTTCCACATTTCTGAAGCATGACGTAATGGGGGGGTGTTATCTCTTTTGTCGAAAATCAGCCGTTTTTGCTCGAACATTAAATGCCTCCAAATGGTATTTATTTCACTTCCCGGGGTGAAGAAACCCTTTTTGAGAACTCAGAGTGAGTAAATTGGCCATTTTCATGCACTTTTAACCATTCCATAAATCTTGTGTTTTGGGCCCCTGGAAGCATGAAAATCACTTTAAACATGCTAATTTTAGCTCTAACACTGATGATCCACCTACAAATGTGAACTGACGTTCAAAAATAAAACATTTGAAAACGGACCATTTTCCACATTTCTGAAGCATGACGTAATGGGGGGGGGTGTTATCTCTTTTGTCGAAAATCAGCCGTTTTTGCTCGAACATTAAATGCCTCCAAATGGTATTTAATTACCTTCCCGAGCCCCTGGAAGCATGAAAATCACTTTAAACATGCTAATTTTAGCTCTAACACTGATGATCCACCTACAAATGTGAACTGACGTTCAAAAATAAAACATTTGAAAACGGACCATTTTCCACATTTCTGAAGCATGACGTAATGGGGGGGTGTTATCTCTTTTGTCGAAAATCAGCCGTTTTTGCTCGAACATTAAATGCCTCCAAATGGTATTTATTTCACTTCCCGGGGTGAAGAAACCCTTTTTGGGAACTCAGAGTGAGTAAATTGGCCATTTTCATGCACTTTTAACCATTCCATAAATCTTGTGTTTTGGGCCCCTGGAAGCATGAAAATCACTTTAAACATGCTAATTTTAGCTCTAACACTGATGATCCACCTACAAATGTGAACTGACGTTCAAAAATAAAACATTTGAAAACGGACCATTTTCCACATTTCTGAAGCATGACGTAATGGGGGGGTGTTATCTCTTTTGTCGAAAATCAGCCGTTTTTGCTCGAACATTAAATGCCTCCAAATGGTATTTAATTAACTTCCCGAGCCCCTGGAAGCATGAAAATCACTTTAAACATGCTAATTTTAGCTCTAACACTGATGATCCACCTACAAATGTGAACTGACGTTCAAAAATAAAACATTTGAAAACGGACCATTTTCCACATTTCTGAAGCATGACGTAATGGGGGGGTGTTATCTCTTTTGTCGAAAATCAGCCGTTTTTGCTCGAACATTAAATGCCTCCAAATGGTATTTAATTAACTTCCCGAGCCCCTGGAAGCATGAAAATCACTTTAAACATGCTAATTTTAGCTCTAACACTGATGATCCACCTACAAATGTGAACTGACGTTCAAAAATAAAACATTTGAAAACGGACCATTTTCCACATTTCTGAAGCATGACGTAATGGGGGGGGGTGTTATCTCTTTTGTCGAAAATCAGCCGTTTTTGCTCGAACATTAAATGCCTCCAAATGGTATTTATTTAACTTCCCGAGCCCCTGGAAGCATGAAAATCACTTTAAACATGCTAATTTTAGCTCTAACACTGATGATCCACCTACAAATGTGAACTGACGTTCAAAAATAAAACATTTGAAAACAGACCATTTTCCTCATTTCTGAAGCATGACGTAATGGGGGGGTGTTATCTCTTTTGTCGAAAATCAGCCGTTTTTGCTCGAACATTAAATGCCTCCAAATGGTATTTATTTCACTTCCCGGGGTGAAGAAACCCTTTTTGAGAACTCAGAGTGAGTAAATTGGCCATTTTCATGCACTTTTAACCATTCCATTAATCTTGTGTTTTGGGCCCCTGGAAGCATGAAAATCTTTTTAAACATGCTAATTTTAGCTCTAACACTGATGATCCACCTACAAATGTGAACTGACGTTCAAAAATAAAACATTTGAAAACGGACCATTTTCCACATTTCTGAAGCATGACGTAATGGGGGGGTGTTATCTCTTTTGTCGAAAATCAGCCGTTTTTGCTCAAACATTAAATGCCTCCAAATGGTATTTAATTAACTTCCCGAGCCCCTGGAAGCATGAAAATCACTTTAAACATGCTAATTTTAGCTCTAACACTGATGATCCACCTACAAATGTGAACTGACGTTCAAAAATAAAACATTTGAAAACGGACCATTTTCCACATTTCTGAAGCATGACGTAATGGGGGGGTGTTATCTCTTTTGTCGAAAATCAGCCGTTTTTGCTCGAACATTAAATGCCTCCAAATGGTATTTAATTAACTTCCCGGGGTGAAGAAACCCTTTTTGAGAACTCAGAGTGAGTAAATTGGCCATTTTCATGCACTTTTAACCATTCCATAAATCTTGTGTTTTGGGCCCCTGGAAGCATGAAAATCACTTTAAACATGCTAATTTTAGCACTAACACTGATGATCCACCTACAAATGTGAACTGACGTTCAAAAATAAAACATTTGAAAACGGACCATTTTCCACATTTCTGAAGCATGACGTAATGGGGGGGTGTTATCTCTTTTGTCGAAAATCAGCCGTTTTTGCTCGAACATTAAATGCCTCCAAATGGTATTTAATTAACTTCCCGAGCCCCTGGAAGCATGAAAATCACTTTAAACATGCTAATTTTAGCTCTAACACTGATGATCCACCTACAAATGTGAACTGACGTTCAAAAATAAAACATTTGAAAACGGACCATTTTCCACATTTCTGAAGCATGACGTAATGGGGGGGTGTTATCTCTTTTGTCGAAAATCAGCCGTTTTTGCTCGAACATTAAATGCCTCCAAATGGTATTTAATTAACTTCCCGAGGTGAAGAAACCCTTTTTGAGAACTCAGAGTGAGTAAATTGGCCATTTTCATGCACTTTTAACCATTCCATAAATCTCGTGTTTTGGGCCCCTGGAAGCATGAAAATCACTTTAAACATGCTAATTTTAGCTCTAACACTGATGATCCACCTACAAATGTGAACTGACGTTCAAAAATAAAACATTTGAAAACGGACCATTTTCCACATTTCTGAAGCATGACGTAATGGGGGGGGTGTTATCTCTTTTGTCGAAAATCAGCCGTTTTTGCTCGAAAATTAAATGCCTCCAAATGTTATTTAATTAACTTCCCGAGCCCCTGGAAGCATGAAAATCACTTTAAACATGCTAATTTTAGCTCTAACACTGATGATCCACCTACAAATGTGAACTGACGTTCAAAAATAAAACATTTGAAAACGGACCATTTTCCACATTTCTGAAGCATGACGTAATGGGGGGGTGTTATCTCTTTTGTCGAAAATCAGCCGTTTTTGCTCGAACATTAAATGCCTCCAAATGGTATTTATTTCACTTCCCGGGGTGAAGAAACCCTTTTTGAGAACTCAGAGTGAGTAAATTGGCCATTTTCATGCACTTTTAACCATTCCATTAATCTTGTGTTTTGGGCCCCTGGAAGCATGAAAATCACTTTAAACATGCTAATTTTAGCTCTAACACTGATGATCCACCTACAAATGTGAACTGACGTTCAAAAATAAAACATTTAAAAACGGACCATTTTCCACATTTCTGAAGCATGACGTAATGGGGGGGTGTTATCTCTTTTGTCGAAAATCAGCAGTTTTTGCTCGAACATTAAATGCCTCCAAATTGTATTTAATTAACTTCCCGGGGTGAAGAAACCCTTTTTGAGAACTCAGAGTGAGTAAATTGGCCATTTTCATGCACTTTTAACCATTCCATAAATCTTGTGTTTTGGGCCCCTGGAAGCATGAAAATCACTTTAAACATGCTAATTTTAGCTCTAACACTGATGATCCACCTACAAATGTGAACTGACGTTCAAAAATAAAACATTTGAAAACGGACCATTTTCCACATTTCTGAAGCATGACGTAATGGGGGGGTGTTATCTCTTTTGTCGAAAATCAGCCGTTTTTGCTCGAACATTAAATGCCTCCAAATGGTATTTAATTAACTTCCCGAGCCCCTGGAAGCATGAAAATCACTTTAAACATGCTAATTTTAGCTCTAACACTGATGATCCACCTACAAATGTGAACTGACGTTCAAAAATAAAACATTTGAAAACGGACCATTTTCCACATTTCTGAAGCATGACGTAATGGGGGGGTGTTATCTCTTTTGTCGAAAATCAGCCGTTTTTGCTCGAACATTAAATGCCTCCAAATGGTATTTATTTCACTTCCCGGGGTGAAGAAACCCTTTTTGAGAACTCAGAGTGAGTAAATTGGCCATTTTCATGCACTTTTAACCATTCCATTAATCTTGTGTTTTGGGCCCCTGGAAGCATGAAAATCACTTTAAACATGCTAATTTTAGCTCTAACACTGATGATCCACCTACAAATGTGAACTGACGTTCAAAAATAAAACATTTAAAAACGGACCATTTTCCACATTTCTGAAGCATGACGTAATGGGGGGGTGTTATCTCTTTTGTCGAAAATCAGCAGTTTTTGCTCGAACATTAAATGCCTCCAAATTGTGTTTAATTAACTTCCCGGGGTGAAGAAACCCTTTTTGAGAACTCAGAGTGAGTAAATTGGCCATTTTCATGCACTTTTAACCATTCCATAAATCTTGTGTTTTGGGCCCCTGGAAGCATGAAAATCACTTTAAACATGCTAATTTTAGCTCTAACACTGATGATCCACCTACAAATGTGAACTGACGTTCAAAAATAAAACATTTGAAAACGGACCATTTTCCACATTTCTGAAGCATGACGTAATGGGGGGGTGTTATCTCTTTTGTCGAAAATCAGCCGTTTTTGCTCGAACATTAAATGCCTCCAAATGGTATTTAATTAACTTCCCGAGCCCCTGGAAGCATGAAAATCACTTTAAACATGCTAATTTTAGCTCTAACACTGATGATCCACCTACAAATGTGAACTGACGTTCAAAAATAAAACATTTGAAAACGGACCATTTTCCACATTTCTGAAGCATGACGTAATGGGGGGGTGTTATCTCTTTTGTCGAAAATCAGCCGTTTTTGCTCAAACATTAACTGCCTCCAAATGGTATTTAATTAACTTCCCGGGGTGAAGAAACCCTTTTTGAGAACTCAGAGTGAGTAAATTGGCCATTTTCATGCACTTTTAACCATTTCATTAATCTTGTGTTTTGGGCCCCTGGAAGCATGAAAATCACTTTAAACATGCTAATTTTAGCTCTAACACTGATGATCCACCTACAAATGTGAACTGACGTTCAAAAATAAAACATTTGAAAACGGACCATTTTCCACATTTCTGAAGCATGACGTAATGGGGGGGTGTTATCTCTTTTGTCGAAAATCAGCCGTTTTTGCTCGAACATTAAATGCCTCCAAATGGTATTTAATTAACTTCCCGGGGTGAAGAAACCCTTTTTGAGAACTCAGAGTGAGTAAATTGGCCATTTTCATGCACTTTTAACCATTCCATAAATCTTGTGTTTTGGGCCCCTGGAAGCATGAAAATCACTTTAAACATGCTAATTTTAGCTCTAACACTGATGATCCACCTACAAATGTTAACTGACGTTCAAAAATAAAACATTTGAAAACGGACCATTTTCCACATTTCTGAAGCATGACGTAATGGGGGGGTGTTATCTCTTTTGTCGAAAATCAGCCGTTTTTGCTCGAACATTAAATGCCTCCAAATGGTATTTATTTCACTTCCCGAGCCCTTGGAAGCATGAAAATCACTTTAAACATGCTAATTTTAGCTCTAACACTGATGATCCACCTACAAATGTGAACTGACGTTCAAAAATAAAACATTTGAAAACGGACCATTTTCCACATTTCTGAAGCATGACGTAATGAGGGGGTGTTATCTCTTTTGTCGAAAATCAGCCGTTTTTGCTCGAACATTAAATGCCTCCAAATGGTATTTAATTAACTTCCCGAGCCCCTGGAAGCATGAAAATCACTTTAAACATGCTAATTTTAGCTCTAACACTGATGATCCACCTACAAATGTGAACTGACGTTCAAAAATAAAACATTTGAAAACGGACCATTTTCCACATTTCTGAAGCATGACGTAATGGGGGGGTGTTATCTCTTTTGTCGAAAATCAGCCGTTTTTGCTCGAACATTAAATGCCTCCAAATTGTATTTAATTAACTTCCCGGGGTGAAGAAACCCTTTTTGAGAACTCAGAGTGAGTAAATTGGCCATTTTCATGCACTTTTAACCATTCCATAAATCTTGTGTTTTGGGCCCCTGGAAGCATGAAAATCACTTTAAACATGCTAATTTTAGCTCTAACACTGATGATCCACCTACAAATGTGAACTGACGTTCAAAAATAAAACATTTGAAAACGGACCATTTTCCACATTTCTGAAGCATGACGTAATGGGGGGGTGTTATCTCTTTTGTCGAAAATCAGCCGTTTTTGCTCGAACATTAAATGCCTCCAAATGGTATTTAATTAACTTCCCGAGCCCCTGGAAGCATGAAAATCACTTTAAACATGCTAATTTTAGCTCTAACACTGATGATCCACCTACAAATGTGAACTGACGTTCAAAAATAAAACATTTGAAAACGGACCATTTTCCACATTTCTGAAGCATGACGTAATGGGGGGGTGTTATCTCTTTTGTCGAAAATCAGCCGTTTTTGCTCGAACATTAAATGCCTCCAAATGGTATTTAATTAACTTCCCGGGGTGAAGAAACCCTTTTTGAGAACTCAGAGTGAATAAATTGGCCATTTTCATGCACTTTTAACCATTCCATAAATCTTGTGTTTTGGGCCCCTGGAAGCATGAAAATCACTTTAAACATGCTAATTTTAGCTCTAACACTGATGATCCACCTACAAATGTGAACTGACGTTCAAAAATAAAACATTTGAAAACGGACCATTTTCCACATTTCTGAAGCATGACGTAATGGGGGGGTGTTATCTCTTTTGTCGAAAATCAGCCGTTTTTGCTCGAACATTAAATGCCTCCAAATGGTATTTAATTAACTTCCCGAGTCCCTGGAAGCATGAAAATCACTTTAAACATGCTAATTTTAGCTCTAACACTGATGATCCACCTACAAATGTGAACTGACGTTCAAAAATAAAACATTTGAAAACGGACCATTTTCCACATTTCTGAAGCATGACGTAATGGGGGGGTGTTATCTCTTTTGTCGAAAATCAGCCGTTTTTGCTCGAACATTAAATGCCTCCAAATGGTATTTAATTAACTTCCCGGGGTGAAGAAACCCTTTTTGAGAACTGAGAGTGAGTAAATTGGCCATTTTCATGCACTTTTAACCATTCCATAAATCTTGTGTTTTGGGCCCCTGGAAGCATGAAAATCACTTTAAACATGCTAATTTTAGCACTAACACTGATGATCCACCTACAAATGTGAACTGACGTTCAAAAATAAAACATTTGAAAACGGACCATTTTCCACATTTCTGAAGCATGACGTAATGGGGGGGTGTTATCTCTTTTGTCGAAAATCAGCCGTTTTTGCTCGAACATTAAATGCCTCCAAATGGTATTTAATTAACTTCCCGGGGTGAAGAAACCCTTTTTGAGAACTCAGAGTGAGTAAATTGGCCATTTTCATGCACTTTTAACCAATCCATAAATCTTGTGTTTTGGGCCCCTGGAAGCATGAAAATCACTTTAAACATGCTAATTTTAGCTCTAACACTGATGATCCACCTACAAATGTGAACTGACGTTCAAAAATAAAACATTTGAAAACTGACCATTTTCCACATTTCTGAAGCATGACGTAATGGGGGGGGTGTTATCTCTTTTGTCGAAAATCAGCCGTTTTTGCTCGAAAATTAAATGCCTCCAAATGGTATTTAATTAACTTCCCGAGCCCCTGGAAGCATGAAAATCACTTTAAACATGCTAATTTTAGCTCTAACACTGATGATCCACCTACAAATGTGAACTGACGTTCAAAAATAAAACATTTGAAAACGGACCATTTTCCACATTTCTGAAGCATGACGTAATGGGGGGGTGTTATCTCTTTTGTCGAAAATCAGCCGTTTTTGCTCGAACATTAAATGCCTCCAAATGGTATTCATTTCACTTCCCGGGGTGAAGAAACCCTTTTTGAGAACTCAGAGTGAGTAAATTGGCCATTTTCATGCACTTTTAACCATTCCATTAATCTTGTGTTTTGGGCCCCTGGAAGCATGAAAATCACTTTAAACATGCTAATTTTAGCTCTAACACTGATGATCCACCTACAAATGTGAACTGACGTTCAAAAATAAAACATTTGAAAACGGACCATTTTCCACATTTCTGAAGCATGACGTAATGGGGGGGTGTTATCTCTTTTGTCGAAAATCAGCCGTTTTTGCTCGAACATTAAATGCCTCCAAATGGTATTTAATTAACTTCCCAAGCCCCTGGAAGCATGAAAATCACTTTAAACATGCTAATTTTAGCTCTAACACTGATGATCCACCTACAAATGTGAACTGACGTTCAAAAATAAAACATTTGAAAACGGACCATTTTCCACATTTCTGAAGCATGACGTAATGGGGGGGTGTCATCTCTTTTGTCGAAAATCAGCCGTTTTTGCTCGAACATTAAATGCCTCCAAATGGTATTTATTTCACTTCCCGGGGTGAAGAAACCCTTTTTGAGAACTCAGAGTGAGTAAATTGGCCATTTTCATGCACTTTTAACCATTTCATTAATCTTGTGTTTTGGGCCCCTGGAAGCATGAAAATCACTTTAAACATGCTAATTTTAGCTCTAACACTGATGATCCACCTACAAATGTGAACTGACGTTCAAAAATAAAACATTTGAAAACGGACCATTTTCCACATTTCTGAAGCATGACGTAATGGGGGGGTGTTATCTCTTTTGTCGAAAATCAGCCGTTTTTGCTCGAACATTAAATGCCTCCAAATGGTATTTAATTAACTTCCCGGGGTGAAGAAACCCTTTTTGAGAACTCAGAGTGAGTAAATTGGCCATTTTCATGCACTTTTAACCATTCCATAAATCTTGTGTTTTGGGCCCCTGGAAGCATGAAAATCACTTTAAACATGCTAATTTTAGCTCTAACACTGATGATCCACCTACAAATGTGAACTGACGTTCAAAAATAAAACATTTGAAAACGGACCATTTTCCACATTTCTGAAGCATGACGTAATGGGGGGGTGTTATCTCTTTTGTCGAAAATCAGCCGTTTTTGCTCGAACATTAAATGCCTCCAAATGGTATTTATTTCACTTCCCGAGCCCCTGGAAGCATGAAAATCACTTTAAACATGCTAATTTTAGCTCTAACACTGATGATCCACCTACAAATGTGAACTGACGTTCAAAAATAAAACATTTGAAAACGGACCATTTTCCACATTTCTGAAGCATGACGTAATGAGGGGGTGTTATCTCTTTTGTCGAAAATCAGCCGTTTTTGCTCGAACATTAAATGCCTCCAAATGGTATTTAATTAACTTCCCGAGCCCCTGGAAGCATGAAAATCACTTTAAACATGCTAATTTTAGCTCTAACACTGATGATCCACCTACAAATGTGAACTGACGTTCAAAAATAAAACATTTGAAAACGGACCATTTTCCACATTTCTGAAGCATGACGTAATGGGGGGGTGTTATCTCTTTTGTCGAAAATCAGCCGTTTTTGCTCGAACATTAAATGCCTCCAAATGGTATTTAATTAACTTCCCGGGGTGAAGAAACCCTTTTTGAGAACTCAGAGTGAGTAAATTGGCCATTTTCATGCACTTTTAACCAATCCATAAATCTTGTGTTTTGGGCCCCTGGAAGCATGAAAATCACTTTAAACATGCTAATTTTAGCTCTAACACTGATGATCCACCTACAAATGTGAACTGACGTTCAAAAATAAAACATTTGAAAACGGACCATTTTCCACATTTCTGAAGCATGACGTAATGGGGGGGGGTGTTATCTCTTTTGTCGAAAATCAGCCGTTTTTGCTCGAAAATTAAATGCCTCCAAATGGTATTTAATTAACTTCCCGAGCCCCTGGAAGCATGAAAATCACTTTAAACATGCTAATTTTAGCTCTAACACTGATGATCCACCTACAAATGTGAACTGACGTTCAAAAATAAAACATTTGAAAACGGACCATTTTCCACATTTCTGAAGCATGACGTAATGGGGGGGTGTTATCTCTTTTGTCGAAAATCAGCCGTTTTTGCTCGAACATTAAATGCCTCCAAATGGTATTTATTTCACTTCCCGGGGTGAAGAAACCCTTTTTGAGAACTCAGAGTGAGTAAATTGGCCATTTTCATGCACTTTTAACCATTCCATTAATCTTGTGTTTTGGGCCCCTGGAAGCATGAAAATCACTTTAAACATGCTAATTTTAGCTCTAACACTGATGATCCACCTACAAATGTGAACTGACGTTCAAAAATAAAACATTTGAAAACGGACCATTTTCCACATTTCTGAAGCATGACGTAATGGGGGGGTGTTATCTCTTTTGTCGAAAATCAGCCGTTTTTGCTCGAACATTAAATGCCTCCAAATGGTATTTAATTAACTTCCCAAGCCCCTGGAAGCATGAAAATCACTTTAAACATGCTAATTTTAGCTCTAACACTGATGATCCACCTACAAATGTGAACTGACGTTCAAAAATAAAACATTTGAAAACGGACCATTTTCCACATTTCTGAAGCATGACGTAATGGGGGGGTGTTATCTCTTTTGTCGAAAATCAGCCGTTTTTGCTCGAACATTAAATGCCTCCAAATGGTATTTATTTCACTTCCCGGGGTGAAGAAACCCTTTTTGAGAACTCAGAGTGAGTAAATTGGCCATTTTCATGCACTTTTAACCATTTCATTAATCTTGTGTTTTGGGCCCCTGGAAGCATGAAAATCACTTTAAACATGCTAATTTTAGCTCTAACACTGATGATCCACCTACAAATGTGAACTGACGTTCAAAAATAAAACATTTGAAAACGGACCATTTTCCACATTTCTGAAGCATGACGTAATGGGGGGGTGTTATCTCTTTTGTCGAAAATCAGCCGTTTTTGCTCGAACATTAAATGCCTCCAAATGGTATTTAATTAACTTCCCGGGGTGAAGAAACCCTTTTTGAGAACTCAGAGTGAGTAAATTGGCCATTTTCATGCACTTTTAACCATTCCATAAATCTTGTGTTTTGGGCCCCTGGAAGCATGAAAATCACTTTAAACATGCTAATTTTAGCTCTAACACTGATGATCCACCTACAAATGTGAACTGACGTTCAAAAATAAAACATTTGAAAACGGACCATTTTCCACATTTCTGAAGCATGACGTAATGGGGGGGTGTTATCTCTTTTGTCGAAAATCAGCCGTTTTTGCTCGAACATTAAATGCCTCCAAATGGTATTTAATTAACTTCCCGGGGTGAAGAAACCCTTTTTGAGAACTCAGAGTGAGTAAATTGGCCATTTTCATGCACTTTTAACCATTCCATAAATCTTGTGTTTTGGGCCCCTGGAAGCATGAAAATTACTTTAAACATGCTAATTTTAGCTCTAACACTGATGATCCACCTACAAATGTGAACTGACGTTCAAAAATAAAACATTTGAAAACGGACCATTTTCCACATTTCTGAAGCATGACGTAATGGGGGGGTGTTATCTCTTTTGTCGAAAATCAGCCGTTTTTGCTCGAACATTAAATGCCTCCAAATGGTATTTATTTCACTTCCCGAGCCCCTGGAAGCATGAAAATCACTTTAAACATGCTAATTTTAGCTCTAACACTGATGATCCACCTACAAATGTGAACTGACGTTCAAAAATAAAACATTTGAAAACGGACCATTTTCCACATTTCTGAAGCATGACGTATTGAGGGGGTGTTATCTCTTTTGTCGAAAATCAGCCGTTTTTGCTCGAACATTAAATGCCTCCAAATGGTATTTAATTAACTTCCCGAGCCCCTGGAAGCATGAAAATCACTTTAAACATGCTAATTTTAGCTCTAACACTGATGATCCACCTACAAATGTGAACTGACGTTCAAAAATAAAACATTTAAAAACGGACCATTTTCCACATTTCTGAAGCATGACGTAATGGGGGGGTGTTATCTCTTTTGTCGAAAATCAGCAGTTTTTGCTCGAACATTAAATGCCTCCAAATTGTATTTAATTAACTTCCCGGGGTGAAGAAACCCTTTTTGAGAACTCAGAGTGAGTAAATTGGCCATTTTCATGCACTTTTAACCATTCCATAAATCTTGTGTTTTGGGCCCCTGGAAGCATGAAAATCACTTTAAACATGCTAATTTTAGCTCTAACACTGATGATCCACCTACAAATGTGAACTGACGTTCAAAAATAAAACATTTGAAAACGGACCATTTTCCACATTTCTGAAGCATGACGTAATGGGGGGGTGTTATCTCTTTTGTCGAAAATCAGCCGTTTTTGCTCGAACATTAAATGCCTCCAAATGGTATTTAATTAACTTCCCGAGCCCCTGGAAGCATGAAAATCACTTTAAACATGCTAATTTTAGCTCTAACACTGATGATCCACCTACAAATGTGAACTGACGTTCAAAAATAAAACATTTGAAAACGGACCATTTTCCACATTTCTGAAGCATGACGTAATGGGGGGGTGTTATCTCTTTTGTCGAAAATCAGCCGTTTTTGCTCAAACATTAAATGCCTCCAAATGGTATTTAATTAACTTCCCGGGGTGAAGAAACCCTTTTTGAGAACTCAGAGTGAGTAAATTGGCCATTTTCATGCACTTTTAACCATTTCATTAATCTTGTGTTTTGGGCCCCTGGAAGCATGAAAATCACTTTAAACATGCTAATTTTAGCTCTAACACTGATGATCCACCTACAAATGTGAACTGACGTTCAAAAATAAAACATTTGAAAACGGACCATTTTCCACATTTCTGAAGCATGACGTAATGGGGGGGTGTTATCTCTTTTGTCGAAAATCAGCCGTTTTTGCTCGAACATTAAATGCCTCCAAATGGTATTTAATTAACTTCCCGGGGTGAAGAAACCCTTTTTGAGAACTCAGAGTGAGTAAATTGGCCATTTTCATGCACTTTTAACCATTCCATAAATCTTGTGTTTTGGGCCCCTGGAAGCATGAAAATCACTTTAAACATGCTAATTTTAGCTCTAACACTGATGATCCACCTACAAATGTTAACTGACGTTCAAAAATAAAACATTTGAAAACGGACCATTTTCCACATTTCTGAAGCATGACGTAATGGGGGGGTGTTATCTCTTTTGTCGAAAATCAGCCGTTTTTGCTCGACATTAAATGCCTCCAAATGGTATTTATTTCACTTCCCGAGCCCTTGGAAGCATGAAAATCACTTTAAACATGCTAATTTTAGCTCTAACACTGATGATCCACCTACAAATGTGAACTGACGTTCAAAAATAAAACATTTGAAAACGGACCATTTTCCACATTTCTGAAGCATGACGTAATGAGGGGGTGTTATCTCTTTTGTCGAAAATCAGCCGTTTTTGCTCGAACATTAAATGCCTCCAAATGGTATTTAATTAACTTCCCGAGCCCCTGGAAGCATGAAAATCACTTTAAACATGCTAATTTTAGCTCTAACACTGATGATCCACCTACAAATGTGAACTGACGTTCAAAAATAAAACATTTGAAAACGGACCATTTTCCACATTTCTGAAGCATGACGTAATGGGGGGGTGTTATCTCTTTTGTCGAAAATCAGCCATTTTTGCTCGAACATTAAATGCCTCCAAATTGTATTTAATTAACTTCCCGGGGTGAAGAAACCCTTTTTGAGAACTCAGAGTGAGTAAATTGGCCATTTTCATGCACTTTTAACCATTCCATAAATCTTGTGTTTTGGGCCCCTGGAAGCATGAAAATCACTTTAAACATGCTAATTTTAGCTCTAACACTGATGATCCACCTACAAATGTGAACTGACGTTCAAAAATAAAACATTTGAAAACGGACCATTTTCCACATTTCTGAAGCATGACGTAATGGGGGGGTGTTATCTCTTTTGTCGAAAATCAGCCGTTTTTGCTCGAACATTAAATGCCTCCAAATGGTATTTAATTAACTTCCCGAGCCCCTGGAAGCATGAAAATCACTTTAAACATGCTAATTTTAGCTCTAACACTGATGATCCACCTACAAATGTGAACTGACGTTCAAAAATAAAACATTTGAAAACGGACCATTTTCCACATTTCTGAAGCATGACGTAATGGGGGGGTGTTATCTCTTTTGTCGAAAATCAGCCGTTTTTGCTCGAACATTAAATGCCTCCAAATGGTATTTAATTAACTTCCCGGGGTGAAGAAACCCTTTTTGAGAACTCAGAGTGAATAAATTGGCCATTTTCATGCACTTTTAACCATTCCATAAATCTTGTGTTTTGGGCCCCTGGAAGCATGAAAATCACTTTAAACATGCTAATTTTAGCTCTAACACTGATGATCCACCTACAAATGTGAACTGACGTTCAAAAATAAAACATTTGAAAACGGACCATTTTCCACATTTCTGAAGCATGACGTAATGGGGGGGTGTTATCTCTTTTGTCGAAAATCAGCCGTTTTTGCTCGAACATTAAATGCCTCCAAATGGTATTTAATTAACTTCCCGAGTCCCTGGAAGCATGAAAATCACTTTAAACATGCTAATTTTAGCTCTAACACTGATGATCCACCTACAAATGTGAACTGACGTTCAAAAATAAAACATTTGAAAACGGACCATTTTCCACATTTCTGAAGCATGACGTAATGGGGGGGTGTTATCTCTTTTGTCGAAAATCAGCCGTTTTTGCTCGAACATTAAATGCCTCCAAATGGTATTTAATTAACTTCCCGGGGTGAAGAAACCCTTTTTGAGAACTGAGAGTGAGTAAATTGGCCATTTTCATGCACTTTTAACCATTCCATAAATCTTGTGTTTTGGGCCCCTGGAAGCATGAAAATCACTTTAAACATGCTAATTTTAGCACTAACACTGATGATCCACCTACAAATGTGAACTGACGTTCAAAAATAAAACATTTGAAAACGGACCATTTTCCACATTTCTGAAGCATGACGTAATGGGGGGGTGTTATCTCTTTTGTCGAAAATCAGCCGTTTTTGCTCGAACATTAAATGCCTCCAAATGGTATTTAATTAACTTCCCGGGGTGAAGAAACCCTTTTTGAGAACTCAGAGTGAGTAAATTGGCCATTTTCATGCACTTTTAACCAATCCATAAATCTTGTGTTTTGGGCCCCTGGAAGCATGAAAATCACTTTAAACATGCTAATTTTAGCTCTAACACTGATGATCCACCTACAAATGTGAACTGACGTTCAAAAATAAAACATTTGAAAACTGACCATTTTCCACATTTCTGAAGCATGACGTAATGGGGGGGGTGTTATCTCTTTTGTCGAAAATCAGCCGTTTTTGCTCGAAAATTAAATGCCTCCAAATGGTATTTAATTAACTTCCCGAGCCCCTGGAAGCATGAAAATCACTTTAAACATGCTAATTTTAGCTCTAACACTGATGATCCACCTACAAATGTGAACTGACGTTCAAAAATAAAACATTTGAAAACGGACCATTTTCCACATTTCTGAAGCATGACGTAATGGGGGGGTGTTATCTCTTTTGTCGAAAATCAGCCGTTTTTGCTCGAACATTAAATGCCTCCAAATGGTATTTATTTCACTTCCCGGGGTGAAGAAACCCTTTTTGAGAACTCAGAGTGAGTAAATTGGCCATTTTCATGCACTTTTAACCATTCCATTAATCTTGTGTTTTGGGCCCCTGGAAGCATGAAAATCACTTTAAACATGCTAATTTTAGCTCTAACACTGATGATCCACCTACAAATGTGAACTGACGTTCAAAAATAAAACATTTGAAAACGGACCATTTTCCACATTTCTGAAGCATGACGTAATGGGGGGGTGTTATCTCTTTTGTCGAAAATCAGCCGTTTTTGCTCGAACATTAAATGCCTCCAAATGGTATTTAATTAACTTCCCAAGCCCCTGGAAGCATGAAAATCACTTTAAACATGCTAATTTTAGCTCTAACACTGATGATCCACCTACAAATGTGAACTGACGTTCAAAAATAAAACATTTGAAAACGGACCATTTTCCACATTTCTGAAGCATGACGTAATGGGGGGGTGTTATCTCTTTTGTCGAAAATCAGCCGTTTTTGCTCGAACATTAAATGCCTCCAAATGGTATTTATTTCACTTCCCGGGGTGAAGAAACCCTTTTTGAGAACTCAGAGTGAGTAAATTGGCCATTTTCATCCACTTTTAACCATTTCATTAATCTTGTGTTTTGGGCCCCTGGAAGCATGAAAATCACTTTAAACATGCTAATTTTAGCTCTAACACTGATGATCCACCTACAAATGTGAACTGACGTTCAAAAATAAAACATTTGAAAACGGACCATTTTCCACATTTCTGAAGCATGACGTAATGGGGGAGTGTTATCTCTTTTGTCGAAAATCAGCCGTTTTTGCTCGAACATTAAATGCCTCCAAATGGTATTTAATTAACTTCCCGGGGTGAAGAAACCCTTTTTGAGAACTCAGAGTGAGTAAATTGGCCATTTTCATGCACTTTTAACCATTCCATAAATCTTGTGTTTTGGGCCCCTGGAAGCATGAAAATCACTTTAAACATGCTAATTTTAGCTCTAACACTGATGATCCACCTACAAATGTGAACTGACGTTCAAAAATAAAACATTTGAAAACGGACCATTTTCCACATTTCTGAAGCATGACGTAATGGGGGGGTGTTATCTCTTTTGTCGAAAATCAGCCGTTTTTGCTCGAACATTAAATGCCTCCAAATGGTATTTATTTCACTTCCCGAGCCCCTGGAAGCATGAAAATCACTTTAAACATGCTAATTTTAGCTCTAACACTGATGATCCACCTACAAATGTGAACTGACGTTCAAAAATAAAACATTTGAAAACGGACCATTTTCCACATATCTGAAGCATGACGTAATGAGGGGGTGTTATCTCTTTTGTCGAAAATCAGCCGTTTTTGCTCGAACATTAAATGCCTCCAAATGGTATTTAATTAACTTCCCGAGCCCCTGGAAGCATGAAAATCACTTTAAACATGCTAATTTTAGCTCTAACACTGATGATCCACCTACAAATGTGAACTGACGTTCAAAAATAAAACATTTGAAAACGGACCATTTTCCACATTTCTGAAGCATGACGTAATGGGGGGGTGTTATCTCTTTTGTCGAAAATCAGCCGTTTTTGCTCGAACATTAAATGCCTCCAAATGGTATTTAATTAACTTCCCGGGGTGAAGAAACCCTTTTTGAGAACTCAGAGTGAGTAAATTGGCCATTTTCATGCACTTTTAACCAATCCATAAATCTTGTGTTTTGGGCCCCTGGAAGCATGAAAATCACTTTAAACATGCTAATTTTAGCTCTAACACTGATGATCCACCTACAAATGTGAACTGACGTTCAAAAATAAAACATTTGAAAACGGACCATTTTCCACATTTCTGAAGCATGACGTAATGGGGGGGGTGTTATCTCTTTTGTCGAAAATCAGCCGTTTTTGCTCGAAAATTAAATGCCTCCAAATGGTATTTAATTAACTTCCCGAGCCCCTGGAAGCATGAAAATCACTTTAAACATGCTAATTTTAGCTCTAACACTGATGATCCACCTACAAATGTGAACTGACGTTCAAAAATAAAACATTTGAAAACGGACCATTTTCCACATTTCTGAAGCATGACGTAATGGGGGGGTGTTATCTCTTTTGTCGAAAATCAGCCGTTTTTGCTCGAACATTAAATGCCTCCAAATGGTATTTATTTCACTTCCCGGGGTGAAGAAACCCTTTTTGAGAACTCAGAGTGAGTAAATTGGCCATTTTCATGCACTTTTAACCATTCCATTAATCTTGTGTTTTGGGCCCCTGGAAGCATGAAAATCACTTTAAACATGCTAATTTTAGCTCTAACACTGATGATCCACCTACAAATGTGAACTGACGTTCAAAAATAAAACATTTGAAAACGGACCATTTTCCACATTTCTGAAGCATGACGTAATGGGGGGGTGTTATCTCTTTTGTCGAAAATCAGCCGTTTTTGCTCGAACATTAAATGCCTCCAAATTGTATTTAATTAACTTCCCAAGCCCCTGGAAGCATGAAAATCACTTTAAACATGCTAATTTTAGCTCTAACACTGATGATCCACCTACAAATGTGAACTGACGTTCAAAAATAAAACATTTGAAAACGGACCATTTTCCGCATTTCTGAAGCATGACGTAATGGGGGGGTGTTATCTCTTTTGTCGAAAATCAGCCGTTTTTGCTCGAACATTAAATGCCTCCAAATGGTATTTATTTCACTTCCCGGGGTGAAGAAACCCTTTTTGAGAACTCAGAGTGAGTAAATTGGCCATTTTCATGCACTTTTAACCATTTCATTAATCTTGTGTTTTGGGCCCCTGGAAGCATGAAAATCACTTTAAACATGCTAATTTTAGCTCTAACACTGATGATCCACCTACAAATGTGAACTGACGTTCAAAAATAAAACATTTGAAAACGGACCATTTTCCACATTTCTGAAGCATGACGTAATGGGGGGGTGTTATCTCTTTTGTCGAAAATCAGCCGTTTTTGCTCGAACATTAAATGCCTCCAAATGGTATTTAATTAACTTCCCGGGGTGAAGAAACCCTTTTTGAGAACTCAGAGTGAGTAAATTGGCCATTTTCATGCACTTTTAACCATTCCATAAATCTTGTGTTTTGGGCCCCTGGAAGCATGAAAATCACTTTAAACATGCTAATTTTAGCTCTAACACTGATGATCCACCTACAAATGTGAACTGACGTTCAAAAATAAAACATTTGAAAACGGACCATTTTCCACATTTCTGAAGCATGACGTAATGGGGGGGTGTTATCTCTTTTGTCGAAAATCAGCCGTTTTTGCTCGAACATTAAATGCCTCCAAATGGTATTTAATTAACTTCCCGGGGTGAAGAAACCCTTTTTGAGAACTCAGAGTGAGTAAATTGGCCATTTTCATGCACTTTTAACCATTCCATAAATCTTGTGTTTTGGGCCCCTGGAAGCATGAAAATCACTTTAAACATGCTAATTTTAGCTCTAACACTGATGATCCACCTACAAATGTGAACTGACGTTCAAAAATAAAACATTTGAAAACGGACCATTTTCCACATTTCTGAAGCATGACGTAATGGGGGGGTGTTATCTCTTTTGTCGAAAATCAGCCGTTTTTGCTCGAACATTAAATGCCTCCAAATGGTATTTATTTCACTTCCCGAGCCCCTGGAAGCATGAAAATCACTTTAAACATGCTAATTTTAGCTCTAACACTGATGATCCACCTACAAATGTGAACTGACGTTCAAAAATAAAACATTTGAAAACGGACCATTTTCCACATTTCTGAAGCATGACGTATTGAGGGGGTGTTATCTCTTTTGTCGAAAATCAGCCGTTTTTGCTCGAACATTAAATGCCTCCAAATGGTATTTAATTAACTTCCCGAGCCCCTGGAAGCATGAAAATCACTTTAAACATGCTAATTTTAGCTCTAACACTGATGATCCACCTACAAATGTGAACTGACGTTCAAAAATAAAACATTTGAAAACGGACCATTTTCCACATTTCTGAAGCATGACGTAATGGGGGGGTGTTATCTCTTTTGTCGAAAATCAGCCGTTTTTGCTCGAACATTAAATGCCTCCAAATTGTATTTAATTAACTTCCCGGGGTGAAGAAACCCTTTTTGAGAACTCAGAGTTAGTAAATTGGCCATTTTCATGCACTTTTAACCATTCCATAAATCTTGTGTTTTGGGCCCCTGGAAGCATGAAAATCACTTTAAACATGCTAATTTTAGCTCTAACACTGATGATCCACCTACAAATGTGAACTGACGTTCAAAAATAAAACATTTGAAAACGGACCATTTTCCACATTTCTGAAGCATGACATAATGGGGGGGTGTTATCTCTTTTGTCGAAAATCAGCCGTTTTTGCTCGAACATTAAATGCCTCCAAATGGTATTTAATTAACTTCCCGAGCCCCTGGAAGCATGAAAATCACTTTAAACATGCTAATTTTAGCTCTAACACTGATGATCCACCTACAAATGTGAACTGACGTTCAAAAATAAAACATTTGAAAACGGACCATTTTCCACATTTCTGAAGCATGACGTAATGGGGGGGTGTTATCTCTTTTGTCGAAAATCAGCCGTTTTTGCTCGAACATTAAATGCCTCCAAATGGTATTTAATTAACTTCCCGGGGTGAAGAAACCCTTTTTGAGAACTCAGAGTGAGTAAATTGGCCATTTTCATGCACTTTTAACCATTCCATAAATCTTGTGTTTTGGGCCCCTGGAAGCATGAAAATCACTTTAAACATGCTAATTTTAGCTCTAACACTGATGATCCACCTACAAATGTGAACTGACGTTCAAAAATAAAACATTTGAAAACGGACCATTTTCCACATTTCTGAAGCATGACGTAATGGGGGGGTGTTATCTCTTTTGTCGAAAATCAGCCGTTTTTGCTCGAACATTAAATGCCTCCAAATGGTATTTAATTAACTTCCCAGGGTGAAGAAACCCTTTTTGAGAACTCAGAGTGAGTAAATTGGCCATTTTCATGCACTTTTAACCATTCCATAAATCTTGTGTTTTGGGCCCCTGGAAGCATGAAAATCACTTTAAACATGCTAATTTTAGCTCTAACACTGATGATCCACCTACAAATGTGAACTGACGTTCAAAAATAAAACATTTGAAAACGGACCATTTTCCACATTTCTGAAGCATGACGTAATGGGGGGGTGTTATCTCTTTTGTCGAAAATCAGCCGTTTTTGCTCGAACATTAAATGCCTCCAAATGGTATTTAATTAACTTCCCGAGCCCCTGGAAGCATGAAAATCACTTTAAACATGCTAATTTTAGCTCTAACACTGATGATCCACCTACAAATGTGAACTGACGTTCAAAAATAAAACATTTGAAAACGGACCATTTTCCACATTTCTGAAGCATGACGTAATGGGGGGGTGTTATCTCTTTTGTCGAAAATCAGCCGTTTTTGCTCGAACATTAAATGCCTCCAAATGGTATTTAATTAACTTCCCGGGGTGAAGAAACCCTTTTTGAGAACTCAGAGTGAGTAAATTGGCCATTTTGATGCACTTTTAACCATTCCATAAATTTTGTGTTTTGGGCCCCTGGAAGCATGAAAATCACTTTAAACATGCTAATTTTAGCTCTAACACTGATGATCCACCTACAAATGTGAACTGACGTTCAAAAATAAAACATTTGAAAACGGACCATTTTCCACATTTCTGAAGCATGACGTAATGGGGGGGTGTTATCTCTTTGGTCGAAAATCAGCCGTTTTTGCTCGAACATTAAATGCCTCCAAATGGTATTTAATTAACTTCCCGAGCCCCTGGAAGCATGAAAATCACTTTAAACATGCTAATTTTAGCTCTAACACTGATGATCCACCTACAAATGTGAACTGACGTTCAAAAATAAAACATTTGAAAACGGACCATTTTCCACATTTCTGAAGCATGACGTAATGGGGGGGTGTTATCTCTTTTGTCGAAAATCAGCCGTTTTTGCTCGAACATTAAATGCCTCCAAATGGTATTTAATTAACTTCCCGGGGTGAAGAAACCCTTTTTGAGAACTCAGAGTGAGTAAATTGGCCATTTTCATGCACTTTTAACCATTCCATAAATCTTGTGTTTTGGGCCCCTGGAAGCATGAAAATCACTTTAAACATGCTAATTTTAGCTCTAACACTGATGATCCACCTACAAATGTGTACTGACGTTCAAAAATAAAACATTTGAAAACGGACCATTTTCCACATTTCTGAAGCATGACGTAATGGGGGGGTGTTATCTCTTTTGTCGAAAATCAGCCGTTTTTGCTCGAACATTAAATGCCTCCAAATGGTATTTAATTAACTTCCCGAGCCCCTGGAAGCATGAAAATCACTTTAAACATGCTAATTTTAGCTCTAACACTGATGATCCACCTACAAATGTGAACTGACGTTCAAAAATAAAACATTTGAAAACGGACCATTTTCCACATTTCTGAAGCATGACGTAATGGGGGGGTGTTATCTCTTTTGTCGAAAATCAGCCGTTTTTGCTCCAACATTAAATGCCTCCAAATGGTATTTAATTAACTTCCCGGGGTGAAGAAACCCTTTTTGAGAACTCAGAGTGAGTAAATTGGCCATTTTCATGCACTTTTAACCATTCCATAAATCTTGTGTTTTGTTCCCCTGGAAGCATGAAAATCACTTTAAACATGCTAATTTTAGCTCTAACACTGATGATCCACCTACAAATGTGAACTGACGTTCAAAAATAAAACATTTGAAAACGGACCATTTTCCACATTTCTGAAGCATGACGTAATGGGGGGGTGTTATCTCTTTTGTCGAAAATCAGCCGTTTTTGCTCGAACATTAAATGCCTCCAAATGGTATTTAATTAACTTCCCGGGGTGAAGAAACCCTTTTTGAGAACTCAGAGTGAGTAAATTGGCCATTTTCATGCACTTCTAACCATTCCATAAATCTTGTGTTTTGGGCCCCTGGAAGCATGAAAATCACTTTAAACATGCTAATTTTAGCTCTAACACTGATGATCCACCTACAAATGTGAACTGACGTTCAAAAATAAAACATTTGAAAACGGACCATTTTCCACATTTCTGAAGCATGACGTAATGGGGGGGTGTTATCTCTTTTGTCGAAAATCAGCCGTTTTTGCTCGAACATTAAATGCCTCCAAATGGTATTTAATTAACTTCCCAAGCCCCTGGAAGCATGAAAATCACTTTAAACATGCTAATTTTAGCTCTAACACTGATGATCCACCTACAAATGTGAACTGACGTTCAAAAATAAAACATTTGAAAACGGACCATTTTCCACATTTCTGAAGCATGACGTAATGGGGGGGTGTTATCTCTTTTGTCGAAAATCAGCCGTTTTTGCTCGAACATTAAATGCCTCCAAATGGTATTTATTTCACTTCCCGGGGTGAAGAAACCCTTTTTGAGAACTCAGAGTGAGTAAATTGGCCATTTTCATGCACTTTTAACCATTTCATTAATCTTGTGTTTTGGGCCCCTGGAAGCATGAAAATCACTTTAAACATGCTAATTTTAGCTCTAACACTGATGATCCACCTACAAATGTGAACTGACGTTCAAAAATAAAACATTTGAAAACGGACCATTTTCCACATTTCTGAAGCATGACGTAATGGGGGGGTGTTATCTCTTTTGTCGAAAATCAGCCGTTTTTGCTCGAACATTAAATGCCTCCAAATGGTATTTAATTAACTTCCCGGGGTGAAGAAACCCTTTTTGAGAACTCAGAGTGAGTAAATTGGCCATTTTCATGCACTTTTAACCATTCCATAAATCTTGTGTTTTGGGCCCCTGGAAGCATGAAAATCACTTTAAACATGCTAATTTTAGCTCTAACACTGATGATCCACCTACAAATGTGAACTGACGTTCAAAAATAAAACATTTGAAAATGGACCATTTTCCACATTTCTGAAGCATGACGTAATGGGGGGGTGTTATCTCTTTTGTCGAAAATCAGCCGTTTTTGCTCGAACATTAAATGCCTCCAAATGGTATTTATTTCACTTCCCGAGCCCCTGGAAGCATGAAAATCACTTTAAACATGCTAATTTTAGCTCTAACACTGATGATCCACCTACAAATGTGAACTGACGTTCAAAAATAAAACATTTGAAAACGGACCATTTTCCACATTTCTGAAGCATGACGTATTGAGGGGGTGTTATCTCTTTTGTCGAAAATCAGCCGTTTTTGCTCGAACATTAAATGCCTCCAAATGGTATTTAATTAACTTCCCGAGCCCCTGGAAGCATGAAAATCACTTTAAACATGCTAATTTTAGCTCTAACACTGATGATCCACCTACAAATGTGAACTGACGTTCAAAAATAAAACATTTGAAAACGGACCATTTTCCACATTTCTGAAGCATGACGTAATGGGGGTGTGTTATCTCTTTTGTCGAAAATCAGCCGTTTTTGCTCGAACATTAAATGCCTCCAAATGGTATTTAATTAACTTCCCGGGGTGAAGAAACCCTTTTTGAGAACTCAGAGTGAGTAAATTGGCCATTTTCATGCACTTTTAACCATTCCATAAATGTTGTGTTTTGGGCCCCTGGAAGCATGAAAATCAATTTAAACATGCTAATTTTAGCTCTAACACTGATGATCCACCAACAAATGTGAACTGACGTTCAAAAATAAAACATTTGAAAACGGACCATTTTCCACATTTCTGAAGCATGACGTAATGGGGGGGTGTTATCTCTTTTGTCGAAAATCAGCCGTTTTTGCTCGAACATTAAATGCCTCCAAATGGTATTTAATTAACTTCCCGAGCCCCTGGAAGCATGAAAATCACTTTAAACACGCTAATTTTAGTTCTAACACTGATGATCCACCTACAAATGTGAACTGATGTTCAAAAATAAAACATTTGAAAACGGACCATTTTCCACATTTCTGAAGCATGACGTAATGGGGGGGTGTTACCTCTTTTGTCGAAAATCAGCCGTTTTTGCTCGAACATTAAATGCCTCCAAATGGTATTTATTTCACTTCCCGAGCCCCTGGAAGCATGAAAATCACTTTAAACATGCTAATTTTAGCTCTAACACTGATGATCCACCTACAAATGTGAACTGACGTTCAAAAATAAAACATTTGAAAACGGACCATTTTCCACATTTCTGAAGCATGACGTAATGGGGGGGTGTTATCTCTTTTGTCGAAAATCAGCCGTTTTTGCTCGAACATTAAATGCCTCCAAATGGTATTTAATTAACTTCCCGAGCCCCTGAAGCATGAAAATCACTTTAAACATGCTAATTTTAGCTCTAACACTGATGATCCACCTACAAATGTGAACTGACGTTCAAAAATAAAACATTTGAAAACGGACCATTTTCCACATTTCTGAAGCATGACGTAATGGGGGGGTGTTATCTCTTTTGTCGAAAATCAGCCGTTTTTGCTCGAACATTAAATGCCTCCAAATGGTATTTAATTAACTTCCCGGGGTGAAGAAACCCTTTTTGAGAACTCAGAGTGAGTAAATTGGCCATTTTCATGCACTTTTAACCATTCCATAAATCTTGTGTTTTGGGCCCCTGGAAGCATGAAAATCACTTTAAACATGCTAATTTTAGCTCTAACACTGATGATCCACCTACAAATGTGAACTGACGTTCAAAAATAAAACATTTGAAAACGGACCATTTTCCACATTTCTGAAGCATGACGTAATGGGGGGGTGTTATCTCTTTTGTCGAAAATCAGCCGTTTTTGCTCGAACATTAAATGCCTTCAAATGGTATTTAATTAACTTCCCGGGGTGAAGAAACCCTTTTTGAGAACTCAGAGTGAGTAAATTGGCCATTTTCATGCACTTTTAACCATTCCATAAATCTTGTGTTTTGTTCCCCTGGAAGCATGAAAATCACTTTAAACATGCTAATTTTAGCTCTAATACTGATGATCCACCTACAAATGTGAACTGACGTTCAAAAATAAAACATTTGAAAACGGACCATTTTCCACATTTCTGAAGCATGACGTAATGTTGGGGTGTTATCTCTTTTGTCGAAAATCAGCCGTTTTTGCTCGAACAATAAATGCCTCCAAATGGTATTTAATTAACTTCCCGGGGTGAAGAAACCCTTTTTGAGAACTCAGAGTGAGTAAATTGGCCATTTTCATGCACTTCTAACCATTCCATAAATCTTGTGTTTTGGGCCCCTGGAAGCATGAAAATCA